>NW_019957678.1:440327-449856 GCF_002910315.2 Salvelinus sp. IW2-2015 | reverse complement strand
GAGGAGGGAGAGAAACAGAGCGAGAGAGAGAGCGTAGAGGAGTTAGAAGAGCCAGGAGATAAGAGCAGTAAGGAGAAAACAGGGCACGAGAGAGAGCAGTAGAGGGAAGAAGACGAGCGAGACGGAGAGAGCAAGAGGGAGAAGACGCGAGCGGACGAGCAGAGAGCAAGTAGAGGTAGGGGAGAAAGACAGAGCGAAGAGAGCAGTAGAGGGGAGAAGACAGAGCGAGAGAGAGCAGTAGAGGGGAGAAGACAAGCGAGAAGAGAGCAGTAGAGGGGAGAAACACGAGCGAGAGAGAGCAGTAGAGGGGAGAAGACAGACGGAGAGAGCGTAGAAGCAAGAGCAGTAGAGGCGGAGGAGAGAAAGACAGAGCGAAGAGAGAGCAGGTAGAGGGGAGAGAAGACAGAGCGAGAGAGAGCAGTAGAGGGGAGAGAAGACAGAGCGAAGAGAGCATAGAGGGAGAGAAGACACAGAGCGAGAGAGAGCAGGCAGAGGGGGGAGACAGACACAGAGCGACGAGAGCAGTAAGAGGGGAGAAGACAAAGCCGTGATAGGAGAGAGAGAAGAGCGAGCTAGGCATTAAGCGTGCTCCACATGGGCAGACCGGAGAAGGCAGGCGTGTTCTGGTGTTATGGACTCCCCCAAGCCAACTAAATGAGTTAAGACAGAGCCAAGGACATGAGTCATTCACAATTCCCATGGGAAAACTAGACAGTGTTCTTAGTGTGTTTAGCACAGGAATAAATCACTTTAGCAAAACATTGACGCTACGCTTATTTTGCGAGAGCAAAACATTTGCTGCATCGTTTACCAGAACCTAGGAGAGCGCGCGCGGGGGGAGGGCCTCCTGTATCTGGGAAAGTCCTACACAGATAGATTCAGATTCACATGGAGTAGTTGGCATGCAATTCAAATGTTTAAATATGAAACTATTGGTGAAAACGAATTAAATGAATTTTAGCTTCAATTGAAGAGATTTGCGTTTTCATAAGGTTAAGCTCGCCATACAATCAGTGCCCGCCCCTGTGAAGAGACATGGGTGTATAAACTATGAAACCACACCCTGCTCCCTCCACTATATAAGCCCTGACGAAAAGTGTAACCTCCTGTTCCTGGGTACATAGTAGGATGACGGTGTCCCGATGTCAGAAGGATTCAGATAAATAACTACAGAATGAAGCCAACCTCAGCGGGAGCTTTGGTGCGAATGCGTATGAACTTTGAACTCTTATTCGCTACAAGAAAGTGATACCTTCCTAGCCGTTTGAGTTTAGTGAGTTGCCGCTGTAAACGTGGGCTAGGAAAGGACGGACAGTGGAGTATCCCGTCTACCACACAACGGACGACCACTAGCAACGTTTCCCAGTTCACCACCATAGACACTCTTCAAAGGACCAGAAGGACTCTGTTGGGCAAAACAACAGGCCTTCCATCTACACCAACCTATTGAAGCGCAGCTCAGAATAAATATCTTATTGCATCTTTCCATTTTCAAATGGCGAATTAGAAAAAAAAAAAAAAAATTGCATAAGATTCTTGATTTAACGAAGAGTAGCTGCCTACGCCGCCGATAGAGACATCGCTTCTCCCTTTTTCTTCAGTCTTCCCCGCTCTCTTCACTTCAAACCCAACCCCCTTTTCTGTGTGTTCAAACCAAGCTTCATATATGTCCCCCGAACGGACGCGTTTTCCTTATATGACGTAAATTGTAATTCAAGTAATGATTGCATTCTGTGTAATGCTAATTCGTGTGCATTAGATTAGTATTTAGTATATATAGAATAATTGAAACCCTATTTTGTATTGCTCATTCAACTGTTAGCCCAGGTTCGTGAAGATAACCAAGAATTACAAGGTTTCAGTATGAGACTGAAATAAGTGACGATTAATATTGACTGCTATTGAGGTAAAAGCATGACCAGTCTTTAAAGTTTATTCGAACGCATACAGCTCTATAAAATATTATGCGTGGTGCCCCGACTTCTAGTTAATTACATTTACATGATTAGCTCAATCAGGTAATATTTAATTACAGAAAAGATTTTATTAGAATACATGTCATATCACTTAATCACGGCATTCACCAAAGACCACGACAGGGATAGTCTAATAGGTAGTCGAAAAGGTAGTCTAATAGGTGGTCTAATAGCGTAGATCTAATAGGTGTCTAATAGGTTAGTTCTAATAGCGGATAAGTCTAATAGGGTATCTAATAGGGTAGATCTAATAGGTGGTCTTAATAGGTGGTCTAATAGTAGTCTAATAGCTCGAGATTAGGTGTATAAATTCCCCAATTGCTGCCACAGTTTAACTACTGACAGCATGCTGCGGTCCAGTCAGAGTTAGTCCTGGTGGTAAGAGGTTAGCCTAGCGGCCCAAAAAGGCTGCGAGATGTATTTCGATTGCTTATTAACTCTTGCCACTATCTAGGGGTGCCTGCTTTTGCTAGACTTCAGACATTAACGTTTCCCAAATGAAACGTGTTCCTCGATACCTCAATTCATGCTCACACTGGAAAACAATATCGCATATTAATTATTACTATTGGATAGAAAACACTCTCTAGTTTCTAAAACCGTAGTTGATATTATTCATACTCTGATGCGTGAAAACAGAAGTCATATCCTGCAGACACCTAATCCATTTCAAGAATGAGATATTCTGAAATTGAGTCTTCTGTTCCAGGTCGAGTTTACTAAGTATTCTCCCTTATAAAGGATATGGCGTCTACATGCCACTGCAACGCCTTCCCCTAATTTCAGTAAGCAGGTGAGACTGTTGAATGACCGCGAGTAGCACCATCTGGAATAGCAGAGACGCGCGGTGAGGGAGGAGCCTCCTAGCAGAGACGCGCGGTGAGGGAGGAGCCTCCTAGCAGAGACGCGCGGTGAGGGAGGAGCCTCATTGAGTGTTTCAGAGACTCTCAATAAAAATAAGGTTTGAGGAAAAGTTTGCGCGGCCGACGGCTTGACACAGTGTCAAGCACAATCAATGAATTTCCCCGAGAGGAGAAAACGAAGGTGGAGGGAGAAAAACTGGATGGATAAAAGGACAGACAGAGCATCCAGAGGCTGCCAGGAGACCTGGCGCAGCACAGGGAGCTGTCCACCGCTGCAGATTAGGGGCACGGGTAGATACCTCACCTGAATYTGACAGAACAGCTGGTGCCTCCGCACCTAGCCAGATGTCCAGACCGCTCTCACACTGAGAGGACACGGACACCTGCCTGCCACACACAGCGAGCGCATCGTATAGGCCGTTCCGCTGTAATCTTATCCAACAACAAAACGACACTACGTAATCTTTACAGAGGGCTACTGCTTCAACCAGTCTCGACTTAGAGTGGATGCCGATGGTAGTGATATTGGTGTCAGCAGTGGGATGGGTTGTTAGCTCTGCAACACAAGAGGTCATTGTGTGGGACTGGGGGGGGAAGGCCCGGCCGCTGAGCTTCTCCTCAGCCTGGGAGATGACCTCATTCAGAGAACATATGCTCTTTATCGCCACCTTTCTGGGCCTTGCTCCCATTTCCATTCAGCACAAACAACCAATTCTCTATACCTAGAAACACACTAACACTCAGAGCCTAGGGCGGTATACCGCATCTCACTATAAACCGCTATTGATGCATGGAACACTTTCTCTTTTTACTTTACCATCACTAACGYTATTTCAGTGTTTGGTTATTTAAAAATGTGATACTCAACTCCGGCACGTGTAATGTCCGTTTCTATAGTTTCCTCTGTTTGCTACTAGAGCGTGTCGTCCTCCCTCCTCCTGCATGCCACTTCCCACACCAAACCCTGTCGCCTGTCACTCAAGGAGACAGCTGTTGCTCCACCACCGAGTCACAAACACTTTCCTGTCATTCACTCTGCTGCAGTCTGCATGGTCAGATAGATGCAGTACGATGTTGGTGACATGCTGCTTTCCACAAGCATTCTATATTAATTATTCGTTTCTGCATCTTGCCCTCTGCAAAGTACTGTCTGCTAGTTTGTCTTTTCTTAGCAAGTTGTTGGGAAAAAATTATCTTGTTAGCCGCTAATCGCTAGTTATAGAATTAGAATAATCATTCTATTTCCATGATTCCAACAGTTCTCCAATTAACTAGGCCAATTGTTTGGACCTTATCATGATGCACTGTATGGCAGTGTGGAAGAGATAAGTGAAGGAAATTAAGATTTTTTTTAAATTCAGTTGGATTGAACAGTATTAAACAACCAGAATGGAAAAAGGCTCATTGAAATCACGTGTTATTTATGTGTTGCCACCCTGCKCTACAAACTTTATTATTCAAAAACATAAAACACCATCAAATACCATCACAAATGTGAAAAATATTGTGATATGATATTTTGGCCATATCTCCCAGCCCTAAAGGTTGTTTTGCCATTTTTTGTAATGGTGTTGAAGGCGCTTTTTCCTCAATTAAAAACTAAAATCTCACAAAACAGTCATTGTGTTTGCTTGTAATCTAGTCATAAATCGCAAACTGATAACACAGCCGGGCTAATCCTTGAGGCAAACAGACCAGTAGCAAAATAGCTGAACAAATATAGTCATTCATTCAAACAACATCCATTTTTACAGATGACTTCTCTCTCAGCTCCCCCTCTATGCTGCTTTCACACAGAGACCTAGCCCCGCAACCTGTCATTCAAGGAGCACATGTTGTTGCTCACACACAGACCTAGCCCCGCCCACACACACAGACCTAGCCCCGCCCCCCACACAGACTAGCCCCGCCCAACACAGACCATAGCCCCGCCCCACACACAGCACCTAGCCCCGCCCCCCAACACAGACCTAGCCCGCCCCACAGCACAGACCCTAGCCCTCCCCAACACCCAGACGTAGCCCCTCCCCACACACAGACCTAGCCCGCCACACACAGACCTAGCCCCCGCAACCTGTCATTCAAGGAGCACATGTTATTGCTTGACCACGAGACACTTGCGTTCAGTCTGCAGGGTCAATGCAGCACATGCAACGATGCTGTTTTCACTTTGCTTCTTAATATCAATCCACTAGCGTTTTATAATTACACTATCAGTTTGTCTTTTCTTACATCTGCAAACAGCTAGTTTGTATTTTCTGAGGAAGTTTGAGCGTACAGCTTCTTAGCTGCTAATGCTAAACGCTAATAAAGTCAGAGCAAACGTAATTAGCTATACAGCCTGATAATACCAGCAGTGTAGACCTAAATCAGCATGTTTGTGCAACAGTATCAAAGAGGAATACGTGAAGCAAGAATATGTTAACTACATAAAGTAGCTAAGAACAAGCATTCAATGTAGCCAAAGATTATAGGGTCCCCTAGGAAACACGTATAAACCCTTTTTGTTCCTATTCTGTCACATTAATTCCTCCCCGGCATTTTTATTAGCTGTAATGTCTGCAAACACTGTATTCGGTGCCCACTATTATATTCATAATATAGAATGAGAATAATCATTCTATATCCCACAAATATATAGAAAAAGAATTTGAAAAAATATTGAATTTGGCCTTTACTACTACAGGCCATAGAAGCACATTGAATAACACATTCATAGATGTKAATTAAAAAAATAAAATCATAGTTCGATACCTTATTCATTATCGGTCCTATATCTAGGAGAGATAAGATAGCATCTCCATACTTCCATTATTTATTTTTTACTGTTACCAAGTTACCTTCAGACCAGTCTCGTGATWCTTGTGGGGGTCYTAGAGCAAAAATGGAGAACCTTTTCATGATATGACCGATCTTTGGGATGTCTCCTGGCCTGACAAACATCACTGTAGCTCTGCCACTTTCCACCGCAGATGCAGAACGCCGACATAGGCGGATTGAGACGCAGCCCATGCTAATAAAAACAGATATCTATAGCTTAAACTGACAGATGTTGATGGAGACATAAATGTTGCATCAACAGCCTTAAGGATTAAAAACCCCTTTCTGAGCTGAGGTCCACTAAAACCCCTTTCTGAGCTGAACGCAGGTCCACTAAAACCCCTTTCTGAGCTGAACGCAGGTCCACTAAAACCCCTTTGAGCTGAGCGCAGGTCCACACCACTGAAATGGTTTATTACCACCCACCCCACTGAAATGGTTTTCAATATCCACCCACCCCACCACTGAAATGGTTTCAATCACCCACCCACCACTAAAAATGGTTTCAATACACCCCACCACCACTGAAATGGTTTCCAATACACCCCCACCACACTGAAATGGTTCAATTCACCCCCACCACTGAAATGGTTTCAATTCCACCCCACCACCACTGAAATGGTTTTCAATACCACCCCCCCCACCACTGAAATGGTTTCAATTCCACCCCACCACCACTGGGGAAATGGTTCAATTCCACCACCACCACTGAAATGGTTTCAATACCCCGCACCCCCCCACTGACATGGTTTCAATTCCACACCCAACCCCACCACTGAAAATGGTTTCAATACCACCCCACCGCCACCACTGAAATGGTTTTCATACCACCCCACCACCACTGAAATGGTTTCAATACCCCCCCACCACCACTGAAATGGTTTCAATACCACCCCACACCACTGAAAATGGTTTCAATACACCCCCCCCCACTGACAAGGTTTCAATCCCCCCCCCACACTGAAACGGTTTCAATACCACCCCACCACCACTGAAATGGTTTCATACACCCACCACCACTGAAATGGTTTCAATCCACCCCACCACCACTGAATGGTTTCAATACCACCAGCCAACCGATGAAATGGTTTCAATACCACCCCGCACCACTGAAATGGTTTCAATACCCCCCCCACCACTGAATGGTTTCAACTACCCCCCCACACCACTGAAATGGTTTCAATACCCCCCCCCCACCACTGCATGGTTTCAATACCACCCCCACCACTGAAATGTTTCAATACCCACACACCGACCACTGAAATGGCTTTCAAATACCCACCCACCCCACCACTGAAATGGTTTCAATACCACCCCACCCACCACTGAAATGGTTTCAATACCACCCACCACTGAAATGGTTTCAATACCACCCCACCACTGAAATGGTTTCAATACCCCCCACCACTGAAATGGTTTCAAAATAACCCCCCACCACTTGGCGAAATGGGTTCAATACCCCCCAACACGTAACTGGGTTCAAATGCACCCCGCCTGAAATGTCACATTCCCCACGCATATTTCAACATTACCCCCCACCACATGGAAATCGTTTCAATACACCCCACCCACCCATTTGGAAAAAAAACAATGGTTTTTTTTCCCAAATACCCCCCCCCCCCACTGAAATGGTTTCAATTACCCCCCCCCCCACACTGAAATGGTTTCAATACCACCCCCACCACTGAAATGGTTAATCCCCACACTGAAAAGACTTCAACCCCCCGCCACTGAAAATGGTTTCAATACGACCCCCCCACCAACTGAAATGGTTCAATACCCGCCCACCACTGAAATGGATTTTAATACCCACCCCCACCACGAAATGGTTTCAATGTACCCCACATATAATGGTTCTGAGATACCATCACCATCCACTGAAATGGTTCTTAAATACTCCCGCTCCGACCCAACCACTGAAATGGTTTTACCCCACCAATACGTCATACCCCCCTTCCGTCTCCATAATGCTATAGTATGAATCAATGTGTGCCGCTTGCAACCTTCCAACTCTCCCGACAAGACACAAGTGGCGATGCAATCAACGATGAATCATTCTTACCTGTCCTCGCAGCTTGTGGCGTTTCTGTAAGCGCTTCTATGATGCGTTTCACAAGGGCAACCGAGACCACTGTCCGTACACCACACCATCAGATATGTAGAGAGGATGCCATTCAGACCACCAGGCTCAGCCTCGTGTTTTGTTGTTTCCCCCCGTGCAAAAGGATGCTCCTTGCCACACGGCTCCATGTTAACTTCCTCTGTTATTGTGTCTGAGCGAAGTGTCGCCTGTAATTGATGACTCTGACTTCACACTTTGGCGTTGGAGTGGACTGCCTTTCAATCTGTAAGCCTCGGCTTAGTTGTTTCACCCTGACAGAGAGCGGACCTGCGTTCAGCTCAGAAAGGGGTTTTTAAGTGGACTGCGTTCAGCTCAAAGGGTTTAGTGGCTCCTAGGCTCGTGAGTAGTACCTGCGCTCACGCTCAAAGTGGTTTTAGTGGACTGCGCTAGCTAAGGTTCAGTGACTCGCTAGCTCAAGGGTTTTAGTGGACCTGCGCTCAGCTCAAAGTGGGTTTTAAGTGGGACCTGCGCTCGCTCAAAAAGGGTTTTAGGACCTGCGTTCAGCTCAGATTTGACCTCCAGAAAGGGTTTTAGTGGACCTGCGGCTCAGCTCAAAAGGGGTTTTAGTGGGACCTGCGCTCAGCTCAGAAAGGGGTTTTTAGTGGACTGCGTCAGCTCAAGTGTTTAGTGGACCTGCGCTCAGCTCAGAAAGGGTTTTAGTGGACTGCGTTCAGCTCAGAAAGGGGTTTTAGTGACCTGCTCAGCTCAGAAAGGGGTTTTAGTGGACCTCCTCAGCCAAAGGGGTTTTTAGGACCTCCCAGTCAACTTTAATCTAGGCTGCTTGATGCAACATTGTATATCTCCAAACATCTGTCAGTTTAAGCTATAGATATCTGTTTTATTAGCATGGGCTGCGTCTCAATCCGCCTATGGTCGGCGTTCTGCATCTGCGGTGGAAAGTGGCAGAGCTACAGTGATGTTTGTCAGGCCAGGGACATCCCAAAGATCGGTCATATCATGAAAGGTTCTCCATTTTTGCTCATACCCCCACAAGATCACGAGACTGGTCTGAAGGTAACTTGGTAACAGTAAAAAATAAATAATGGAAGTATGGAGATGCTATCTTATTCTCCTAGATATAGGACGATAATGATAAGGTCGAACTATGATTTATTTTTTTAATTACATCTATGAATGTGTTATTCAACTGTGCTTCTTGGCCTGTAGTAGTAAAGGCCAAATTCAATATTTTTTCAAATTCTTTTTCTATATATTTGTGGGTATTAGAATGATATTCTCATCTATATTATGAATATAATAGGTGGGCACCGAAATCAAGTGTTTGCAGACATTACAGGCTAATAAAATATGGGCCGGGGAGGAAAATGTGACAGAATAGGAACAAAAAGGGGTTATAACGTGTTTCCTAGGGGACCTATAATCTTTGGCTACATTGAATGCTTGTTCTTAGCTACTTTATGATAGTCTACATTCTTGCTTCACGTATTCCTCTTTGATACTGTTGCACAAACATGCTGATTTAGGTCTACACCGCTGGTATTATCAGGTGTATAGCTAATTACGTTTGCTCTGACTTTATTAGCGTTTAGCATTAGCAGCTAAGAGGCTGTACGTCAACTTCCTCAGAAATACAAACTAGCTGTTTGCAGATGTAAGAAAGACAAACTGATAGTGTGTAATTTATAAACGGCTAGTGGATTGATATTAAGAAGCAAGTGAAAACAGCAATCGTTGCAGGTGCTGCATTGACCTGCAGACTGAACGCAAGTGTCTCGTGGTCATAGCAT
>NW_019957678.1:429574-440302 GCF_002910315.2 Salvelinus sp. IW2-2015 | reverse complement strand
TAAATGCTATGAATAGATCAATGTGTGCCGCTTGCAACCTTCAATTCTCCCGACAAGACACAAGTGGCGATGAATCAACGATGAATCATTTATACCTGTCCTCGGCATTGTGGCGTTTCTGTAACGCTTCTATGATGCGTTTCACAAGGCAACCGAGACCACTGTCCGTACACCACACCATCAGATATGTAGAGAGGATGCCATTCAGACCCCAAGGGCTCAGCCGTTGTTGTGTTTCCCCCCGTGCAAAAGGATGCTCCTTGCCACACGGCTACATGTTAACTTCCTCTGTTCTATTGGTCTGAGGAAGTGTCGCCTCGTAATTGATGACTCTGACTTCACACTTGGCGTTGGAGTGCGACTCCCTTTCAATCTGTAAGCCTCGGCTTAGTTGTTTCACCCTGACAGAGAGCGGACCTCGGCTCAGCTCAGAAAGGGGTTTTAAGTGGACTGCGCTCAGCTCAAAGGGTTTTAGTGACCTGCGCTCAGCTCAGAAGGGGTTTTAGTGAGACCTGCGCGCTCAGCTCAAAGGGTTTTAGTGGACTGCCGCATCAGCTCAAAGGGGTTTTAGTGGACCTGCGCTCAGCTCAAGAGGGTTTTAGTGGACTGCGCTCAGCTTCAGAAAGGGTTTTAAGGGGGGTATTGAAACCATTTCAGTGGTGGTGGGGTGGTATTGAAACCATTTCAGTGGTGGGGTGGGGTGGTATTGAAACCATTTCAGTGGTGGGGTGGTATTGAAACCATTTCAGTGGTGGTGGGGTGGAATTGAAACCATTTCAGAGGTGGTTGTGGTGGGGGATTGAAACCATTTGTGGTGGTGTTGGTGCGGGGGTTTTGAAACCATTGGTGGTGGTGGTATTGAAACCTTTTTGGTGATGTGGTGGTGGGTATTGTAGTACTAAATGTTTCAAAAACATCAAGCTCCTCCTGCATGATAGTCACAAGCCAGATCTGACTCGTCTCCAGTTAACAGAACAGATTGAATTCATTTTTTTTTTTTAAGAGTATGTATGTTGGGGGGGGCACTGAGGGTAAGTGCACACCAAGCTAGCCTAAATTCCTCAGCTAGCCGCTAGTCTAATGCTTTGCCATTCCTCTCAGGAGAGAACGCAGARGCAGGGGACGAGCATTCAGCTCAGTGCTCCCCCCCCTGCCCGGTGTGTCCAAAACAAAGACGAACATGGGAAACGCTGACAAATAATGCAGTGACTTCCATGGAGCCTAATGTTAGCCCCCCATCTGCAGCAACAGCCAGCCCTGAGAATCAAATGGCTCACTACAGAGAGCAGAAACAAATTAGACAGAGAGAGAAGAGAAACTGTTGGAAGAAGAGGGGTGGGACGTGGCGCTATTCGAAACAGTCGAATGCAAGGGGGTGAGGCCCTACTCCTTGTGGCTGAGGAATGTGTGTGTGGAGGGAGGGGCGATTGAAATAAACAGCAGCTAGTCTCAAGTGGCCTCTTACAACTCACATTCAAATTAGACACGGGAGACGGGGAGAAGAGACAGACGCACCTCGCTGAGAAACAACAAAGTACACAGCAAAAGGGACACAAAGGAGTAGAGTTTAAGGGCTTTGTTTTCAGCCATTTTATAAAGCTCATGAAACAGGCTGGTCTTCTCGTCTTTCCCAGAGTCTAAGCCAAACTTCAGCGGCCCTTTCCTGCCTGAAATGGGTGTTACTTCCTTTGGTTAGGCATGTTTCGCACATCCCAAAAATGGAGGGGGAGAAGCAGGGTAGGTCAAAGTCAGGGAGGATGAGGTTCCCAAGCCCCCAAAAAAATCACAAAGATAAACAAAAGTGGCAAGAGAACTGTTGTGACATAACTATTACAACATCGCCAAACTTTGTCATATCCCGTCACGCATAATTTCTTCTCCAGATTCTCAGAGAACGACTAAACTGAACAACAGTCCACAAGACCTTTGTGCAGCAGCCATTTTGTAGCTTATCGAATTAAAAAAGTTGAGAGAAAGAAAAGAAAAAACAGGCAGTTAAACGCAGAAAGGGTGGCAGGGAAAAGCAGACAACGGGGGCAGAGGTTGTGGCCTGAGATAACGGTGCAGGCAGGGCCTGTCGGAGGATGCCTTTATCAGCTGCACCAGGCTGTGGGCCAGAAGCCTGGGTGATCTCAGACACCAGCGTGCAGGCATCAGATAGAGAGAGAGCCTCCGAGCCTGGGACATCCTCTGGCCATCCAATTTATTACCCACGGAGCACAGGGAGAGAGAGGAAAGAGTATGCCAGGGGAGAGAGAGAAAGATGAGAGAGAAGAGAAAGAAGAGAGAAAGATGAGAGAGCAGGTGGAGAAGAGAGAGAGAAGTCATGCCAGGGAGAGGGAGGAGAAGAGAGAGAGAGTCATGCCAGGGGAGAGAGAGAGAGAAGAGAGAGAGAGAGTCATGCCAGGGAGAGAGGAGAGGAGAGAGAGAGAGAGAGAAGAGAGAGTCATGCCAGGGGAAGAGAGAGAAGGAGAGAGTCATGCCACGAGAAGAGGAGAGAGAAGTAGAGGGAAGAGAGAGAGAGAGAGAAGGAGAGAGAGAGATCATGCAGCGAGAGAGAGAGACGAGAGCAAGAGTCTGCCAGGGGAGAGAGAGAGAGTCATGCCAGGGGAGAGAGAGAGAGTCATGCCAGGGAAGAGAGAGAGAGTCATGCCAGGAGAGAGAAGAGTCATGCCAGGGAGAGAAGAGAGAGTCATGCCAGGAGAGAGAGAGAGAGAGTCATGCCAGGGGAGAGAGAGAGTCATGCCAGGGGAGAGAGAGAGAGTCATGCCAGGGGAGAGAGAGAGTCATGCCAGGGAGAGAAGAGTCATGCCAGGGGAGAGAGAGTCATGCCAGGGGAGGGAGGGACTGAGGAGTCAGAGCCACAACTAAGCTGTACAACAGGCAGCTCAGTAAAGCTGCTCACAGAATGGGAATTGTTAATTAAATTCCAGCTTATAAGTAGTGCCAGGGGAGGGAAGCAGAGGCAAGGGTGTGGAGGGGGACAGAGATGCATATCAGCTTTCAGCCTGCACAACAACCGTGCCCTYAGCCCCCTCCTATAGTCTCTCCATTCGATAGCTCAGGTCTTTCAAAGCCCCAGGCGCCATCTTGCTTTGCGAGCAGCACTCAATCTTGTTAGATGGCAAATTGATTGTGTGTCAAAGGTTAGCGCAGGTCTCTGCCCCGCTGGCAAAGGGTCAGCCTACGGCCGCGCTCGCAGAAGGTCACCCTACGGCAAGAAATGAAGTAGTAACCGGCAGAGTTGAGACCGATGGAGAACTTTACTCTTCTGTAATCTTTCAAGACCAACTGTAAACCTTGACGCTGTCCCAGGGGCTTGGTACAGATTCCCTTTTCTAAACAGTTACACCGGCAACAAACAGGAAACAAAAGACCTATCCATCACGAGGAACCGGTGCCACGCACAACCTGCAGCWCGTTTGTGGTACAAAACAGGGTTAAAATGGAAATTGTAACGAGAGGACCTTTGAAAAAAACTGATTAGGATTTAACAGTATAAAAAGTCAGGGGGTTGCCATCCAAAGAGGTCTCTATATACAGTCTGATACTAGTCTATACTGATTTACAGCCCTGACTCCATCTCTAAACCAATAGCCTGTAGTTCAACAGCCTTCCAAAATGTCATAGCATCTCTGCCAACAGAAAATATTGCAGTTTGCTTGTTGGCATGTCAACGGCAAATGGTTAAACATCTATTTTTATTTCTTTAATACACGGCGGCTGTCACCTCACAACTGCTGCGCATGGGATTTTCAAAAGCGCCTGTCAACTCCACCAAAGTGACCTTGAGTGGCTCAATACACACCAGCAATACAAGGACCTAGGCTAGACACTCATCTCAGTGCCAAACTAAGCCAGGGAACTGGGAGCCGTTGTTTCACACAGGGGTTAACGCTCAATGGTGTTGGCTTTCCCCTCACCATTTAAACAGCTGCACACACACGCACCAAGTTGTAGGCGGGGGAATGTGTTATATACGTGTGTGTTATACACACACACACACACACACGTGTGTGTCAGTGATGTGCGGGTTGACCCATTACCCGCAGTACCGACAGGGTGGGGCGGGCGGGTTAAGGGTCGTGAAACATTCTGTGGATAAAGGGCGGGCGAGTTGAATAAAGAGAAAACAGTAACTTTGAAAATCCAMCATTCTTGTGCAATTTATATCTATAGGCCACATTGACGTTATCTGGCATTATTGTGTAAGCTTTAGGGCCCAACTGTACGCGCCAAATAGCCTACACAGTCAATTGCCAAATGCTTTTGGTAACAGGCAGGATAAGGTCTATAACCTCTCACATAGCCTTAATATCAACTCACGCAGAATTAAGCATTTCTTGCAGTAAAATGACACAAAATATATGCCAAACTTTGACTTAGGAAGAGGAGAAATATGATTTCTTTATTTCAGCATCTTGAGAGAATGTGAACGCGCAGTTAACACCTCTAGAGACAGTCCCTATCTTAATCAGCATCATAAAAGCGGAGTAATTCAACCACATAAAATATGCATCCAAGGCAAACTGAAATCTTATCAGAAACATGCTGGGTCATTTTCACAACTTTCMATTTCCTACAACCGGTCAAARGGAGGTCATTTGGACATTTTGCACAGAAAACATTTCCCTGTTTTTGTTATTGTATTCCCCCCAGTCCCTAAATGCCTTTGCTGCGCGAAAGAAGCAGAGATGACAAAACGTTACTGATGTCAACTAGATAGCATTCATTCTATCCATTTATGACATTCTGGTGAGCTGTCAGAAGGTTATTTTTTTGGTCTAKTTTATATTCGTTCTCTGCTTATAATTTCAGACATTTTAATAAGTTATTTGTTAGTCAACTTGTCTATAATTCAGTACAGGCATGCAGCTCTACATCTGTCACATGTGGCCGAGAAGACTAAATAAACCTGTGCTCATTTTCTATATTAGCGGGTCGGGTACGGCCTCAGACTTTCACTTTATCACAGTCTAGCGGTTTCAGCTGGGTTATGAGTAATTTTAGAAATTGCGTGTGGGAAAATGTGTTATATGTGTGCAGGGAATGTGTTATATACGTGCATGTGCAGCTGTRGGCAGGGCTTTGAAGGAGACACAACCGGGAGAGAATCTTTACTTTCTTTCCCTTGTTTACTCTAGCTGCCCGTTTAGACAGAGGAGAGGGCATCATGGGACATTTCGCTCTGTGTGTGAGATGTGGAGATATGTGTGTTCTAACACCACCCGTGAGTCAATGAGGATTCTCACAACGAACACCTTAACATGTGCTTCTGTCTACACACCGAGTATTTCTCCCCAAAGAGTCTGGAGTGAAACAATGCTGCTGAAATATTGACAATAAAAAGTATCCTCGTCTTTGTTTAAGAGTATTTCCTTCACTCTTCCTTCACCATGTCTGGTTGTCATTCAGTCACCAGGGTCACCTTGACTAATGATAGACAGGTTGGATTCCTATAGTGTCACTTACTATGCAACCAAAATAGAATCCTGAGTTGTAAGCTACTTCCTGGATAAATGCCTCAATGGAACTCGAAATGAATCAAACAACAATACGAGAGGTTAAATAAACAAAATCACTGCAGTCTGCAAGCTTTTGTCCCCAACAGAAGTCACAATGAGCTGCAACGTTTACCCTCCCTGCCGACTGAAACCGCAGTCGACATTTGCATAACCTGAATGGCGCGCAAATGTACCTCACACAACTAGGTCTGCTTTCTAAACATCATCCTGCTATGTCACGGGAATGCTTCTCACTGCACCTAGATGAGGGCTTCACTCAATTTCAGGAATCCACATTTACAGGGTGCGCTTTGATGGGGATGGGCTCATGTCGCCAAGCTCAAGTCCAAAAGACTAAGCAGACGGCTTTAGCCAAGAGCCTCCTCTGCACTGGGTGTTATTTTCCTTACCCAGCTACTAAACATTTGGCAGAGGGGTGAAGTTTGGACGGCTGCTGTAGTAACCCCGGGAAACGGTTGAGCTGTGTGGCTGGAGAGAGCAGAAGGCAGTATGTGAATTGTGAAACCTCTTGCGCAGCCAGGGAAGAGGGGCCCAGGATCTGGCCAGACATGGTGTCTTAAAAACACCCCCACACTCTAAGTAACAAGCCCGGGATGGTGCAGCCACATCGGGCTGCCAGCTGAGTGTGCACCGTGGCCAGCCTTACAAAGCTGCCTGGGTAAATAGATTCAGTGTGAGAGAGAGAGGCTCACTGTGGAGCCTGGTCAATTKTTTTGTTTGTCCGAGGGGGAGACAGGTAGGCAGGATAGAAGACAGGGGAGAGAAAAAAGGCCCCTAGTTTCCTGTGTCTCCCCAGAAGGAAAAACAGCTTTGACTAAAACAGCAGGGACGGAAGAAAAGGGTTGAGTAGAGCTTGTTGCAGGGTAATCATTTTAGGAATGTTTAACTGGAGAAGTAGAGGTTGAGAGTTTATCTAAACTGGCCTGTATGGGAGACTGGAGCAAACAAAACTTGTTTTACAACATGTGACAGTACTCCTTTGTTTTAACTGGTTAGAAAAAATGTGCGCACATTTGACTTGATGACGCATCTGGTTCTATATTTGGCATGAAACTCAGTTTTACTGATGCAATATTTTTCCTGTCCTTTTGCATTAAATTAGAATACACGAAATATACAGCTAAAAGTTTTTAATTCCAGGAAAGTGATTGGATGTCAGCTGCCCACAGAGATAAGGACGGTGAGGGGGAAGTGGCGCTCTCTAGCGTTACCTACTCAATTACATAAACCACACTCCTGTCATGAATTGTACATTGTGTATAATAGAAAAGGACCGAAATAGTAGTATAGACTTATATTAACTATACATCCTGAGTGGCATACTAGAACAATATCATGCGACAACAACGACGCTGAGAATATGGCCCCGACAAAAAGACGGCATAGGAAAACACGACTATGTCAAATTAAGACAAAGCTACACAATTCCTACCTAATCATCGGGGATATTTCTTCCGCAACTAATGTATGTTTTAGAGCGTAATTTAACTGCAAAACGTTGGAGCTGGACATCTTTGCAAGACAAACAACTCCACTGCCCATTGTTTCAAAACCCGAAAGGCAACAGCCGGGGCACATTCCGATGTTGTGCAATTCCACCAGATTCTGATAAGCTAATACTGTATGTTATGGTAACGAGCTGCTCAGGGGTGAATACAGCCAGGTATATTGCTGTATTTGTTATGAAGCTTCATGTTTGAATACAGCAAGGTTATACTACTTTGCTACCAATCCTACTCCGTTGAATTCGATGGAACGTGCACCCTGGCAACAATACATCCTCTATAGAACAAACTATCACATTCACTTACATAATACGTGATAGGATAAAGCCAAGACTACAGTTGAAATGTAAAAGTCTGGCTATCAACCAGTTTCTTCCTGCAACTGGGATACATACTAACTTAACTAGTTTATCGGTCCTGGCTAAGTTAGCTAGTTAGCAGGCAAAAATAATAACTTTTCACTTCGTCCTCAAGTCAGAGGACAACAGGACATGTTAACTACAAATATATCCTTGAGGTTTTGTGGTAGGGAATAAATATCCTTGTTGGATGGTGCAAGAGTTTCATTTCCTCGTAGTCATCACTTTGTAAAGTTAAAAGAAGAAGTTGTGTTGCCCAGTGCGATAATGTAGCTCGTTAGCTATGTTAGCTAGGTAGCTACCATGCATGCGCTCCCCTATGCAGCAAGCATGCCCACGGAGCCCTAGGGACAGCACKGTAGTCACTCCTTCCCTCCCAACTACCCCATTTCTCCAGACGGCGTTTTACCTTCATCGAGAAGCCTGTCAAGGTGTGTAAAGATACCGCACAGATTTGGCAAACTGGTCATCAGCTTCTTTTCGTTTAACAATTGCATCAAATAGTCGGGACTCGGCCTCGGTCTCTCCTTCACCTCGATCTCTCCAACCATCATCTTTGCGTCTAGAGTGCGAGCGAGCCTCCAACAGAATCCTGTTTTATGAAAAGAAAACAAATGCCAAAGAAAAACTTGCAGATCAAATCCTTTGTTCCTCCCACGTTTCGATTGCTGTAGTTAGACGACCCTCTGAACCAAAATCGGATTTAATTTGTTGTTAAAGCTGAGAGAGGGGAAAAATAAGCACTATCTCCTCCCAAAGACTGTATCGCCGTGTACTCTCCTCTACTCCGCGCTCAGGGACGTTCCGAACTACCACTGTTAACTGCAGCGAGTATTCGCCAAAGCTTACGTCCCCTCTTCGCCTATTGGTCAAAAGCGCCTTCAAGGGACTGGTGATATCACCAATAAGCACAAGGTACTGCACCATGAGGGCGGTGAAGTGCCAATATGTGATCTACAGAGATTAGAACCAATTGTGGACAGTACAGAGAAAGTGAATTTACAGATTTCATACACAGGTTGTATGGGGCTCTAAAAAGTATTGAAACATTGTTACATTTCAATTTACGTTTTGGTCATTTAGCAGAAGCTATTATCCAGAGCGACTTAAAAGACTTAACTTAGGTTTAAGTGCCTTGCTGAAGGGCACATCGATAGATGAGGGTTCAGAAAGCTTTTTTCAGATGGCTAACAAGTTTATGGTGTATAAAGACCAGTAGGAGACTTGATACTTTAATAAATGGAACACAAGTCACTTTAATAATGATACTTGAAGAATGTTTACATATCTCGCATTACTCATCTCTCATCTATATACTGTATACTGTATCATTCACTATCTATTCTTTACTATCTATTGCATCTTAGCCGCTCTGTCACTGCTCATCCATATATTTTATACTTATATATTCTTATCCCATTCCTTTACTAGATTGTGTGTATTAGGTTTTGTTGTGGAATTTGTTAGATATTACCTGTTAGATACTGCTGCACTGTCGGATCTAGAAGCATTTTGCTACACTCACAATAACATCTGCTAACCATGTGTCTGTGACCAATAAAATTTGATTTGATTTTGAGTTATTAGTCATGTGACCAAAATAGACACGCATCATGACGTTTAAATCTCAAACAGCATGTTACAATAACTCTCAGTGTCCGCTTTTGGATTAATTTATCAACGTGACAATATTCAGTACTGGCCTAGGTTATTTTAACAAGCCTGCACCATCTTTGGACAGACCATTCCATATTCATTGAGGATTAACTCAATTCAGATGATCAATAGCCCACACATTGGAGCCGCCCACCTGGGTCGTTCCTTAATTGAAACGAAACCCTGTCATGTTCTACATTTGGCAGCTGTTGTCGACTGGAGTGGTGCCCACCTAAATCTGAGAATTTGACTTTGGCCCCTATTCAATTGGTTCCCTAGTCTCTCTGCCTTTGTGAAAGTAGTCCCTCTGCTTCGGCGTTAGAATACTAACCAGCTGCACTGTGACCTCTGCCTTAGCCGTCATGTGTCAGCCCTCAGTGATGCACTTCAGGACTTCACTAGTGTGTCTCACACAGGAGACAGGCTAGAACACACATTCTTTAAGATAACAACAAGGAACAACATATCTCATGGATCGTTCAAAGCAGGAGGGGAGATGTTGCTATGGTTACCCATAGAAATAGAATTGCATTATATTTTTCATATAATTATATTTCTATGTCATTGCCTTACCAACCCGGGAAAAACACTATTCGGTTGTAATAGCTGTCCATCACACTAAACTACTACATTTGACCATCTCGAGCTGCGATACGTCGAACAAGACAACAGAGTAGAAATATTATTAACACAGACCTACCAGGTCTCAAGACATTTCTCCACATTGTTTTGTTGTCGTCTGTCAGAGAAAGAAAAGCCTTCAACATGTATTTTATGCCTGGGGGTAAGAAATGTGTGCCTCATCTCTTCCAATTACTAAAGCACTGGTGTGAATGTAACGCAACACTGGAAGTGAAAACACATCACAAATGTCTATATTTTTCTTTTTGAAGGATTGATAACTGAATCAGGTTTCTTTTATTTCAAGGAGAGATAACCCACTTGGCAGAGTAGAATGAAAAAACGAGGAAGAGGGAAAAGTAAAATGTTATTTGATGTGGGTCAGAGATAGCTAAATTGTTCATGGTTTTTGCTTTATATTTCATATTTTCACTTTTCACTTCTTTGAATATACAGTAAGTGCTGCAAGTAGAAGTAACATAGTAAACGTAAATCCGGGACACTCCAATTAGTACGAGATATTACGTTTCGTATGGTATGTATTCATTTGTGGCTGTCCATTCCTTTGTGGCTGTCCATTTCGTATGATTTGTTACAAATTACAATTCCAATTTTATTTTACGAATTGCAATTTGTACAATATGTTACAAATTTTCTAAATGTATGATATGTTGCAAATTCCCTTTACTGTGGCTAACGTTAGCTAGGTGACTAGGTGGATAACACTTACGATAGCTAGGTCGTTAATGTTAGCTAAGCTAGGGGTTAGGGTTAAGATTCAAGTTAGAGTTAAGGTTAGTTATTAGGTTAAAGGGTTAAGGTTAGGGGAAGGGTTAGCTAACATGCTAAGTAGTTGCCAAGTAGATAAAAAGTAGTAAGTAGTTGCAAAGTTGCTAATTAGCAAAATGCTAAAGTTGTCCATGATTCGAACACACAACCTTTGGGCTAAGAGTAAGGTTAAGGGGTTAGGGTTAGGGTACTCTCCTTCACTCTCTTACACACGCACGCACGCACGCACGCACGCACGCACGCACGCACGCACGCACGCACGCACGCACGCAC
>NW_019957678.1:423539-429334 GCF_002910315.2 Salvelinus sp. IW2-2015 | reverse complement strand
CACACAACACACCACACACACACACACACACACACACACACACACACACACACACACACACACCACACACACACACACACACCACACACACACACACACACCTACGTGACCCAAACTCAGAAACAAGCCAGACGCAAGGTACAAATTACCATGCGTCTGCTGTGTTAGCAACATGCTAAGTTAGTTGCAAAGTAGAAACAAAGATTGTAAGTAGTCGCAAAGTTTGGCTAATAAGCTAAATGCTAAAAGCGTGTCCATGATAGAGATTCAAACACAAACCTTTGGGTGCTAGACGTTCGGTTAACATGTAATAACATCGTTTTTTATGAAATAACCTTCTGTCTTATGGTAACCATACCAAATGTAAGACATATTATTCTAATTTGCTCCGAATTTACATTACTGTGTTACGTCGTCTATGAGACCAGGCTGATGGAGAGAAGTCACACTTTTTCTGCATCAAAAAAAATCTGGAGCATCTATTATCAAGCTTTGAAAAATGGGTTATTCTTATCTCCATAGCGGCCATGGTAATTTGTACCTGTGGCCTGGCTCTGTTTCTGAGTTGGGTCACGTGTTTGTGGTGTGTGTGAGAGAGAGAGAGAGAGAGATTGAAGAATGTTGTGTGTCTTGTGGCGAGCGGGCTAGGTTGTATCAGCTGACGATATAGTTGTGGTAGCCCCCCCCCCCCCCTGCGCCCCCGTACCCTGTGTTTTTGTATTTTTTTTAATAACACAGCTCCATCAACAATTAATCCAATTAAGATTGCTCCGATTATTTACGTTTAGCCGCTTCTTGAACGATGGCGTCTAACGGCAGTCTAAATGAGAGACCCTGAGACCCTAACAGGAAACTCAGAGGCAAAGGGCAATGTCCTGGCCTCACGGGCCACAGCTAATCAGGGAAATGATTCCGCTAGGTTGACGATAGCATTGCTTGTAACCTATCTATCACAGCAGTAATGATGAGGTCCAAATGCCCTCATATAACACACACCACACACACACAACCGCCACGCACGCACGCACGCACGCACGCACGCACGCAGCAGCACCACGCACGCACGCACGCGACGCACGCACCGGCACGCACGCACGCAACGCACCGCACGCACGCAATCTCGTCTCTGTCCACACCTCCTTTTGCCCTCAGAACAGCCTCAATTCGTCTGGGAATGGACTGAACGCTTTCATAGAAAGCGTTCCACAGGGATGCTGGCCAATGTTGACTCCAATGGTTCCCACAGTTGTGTCAAATTGGCTGGTTGTCCTTTGGGTGGCGGACCATTCTATACAGGGGAAACTGGTAAGCGTGAAAAAGCCCAACAGCGTTTCAGTTCTTGGCATCTACTACCACACCCCATCCAAAGGCACTTCAATGTTTTGTCTTGCCCATTCACCCTCTGAATGGCACACATATAATCCATGTCTCAATTGTTTCATGGATTAAAAATCCTTCTTTATTAACCTGTCTCCTCCCCTTCATCTACACTGATTGAAGTTGATTTAACAAGTGACATCAATAAGGGATCATAGCTTTCACCTGGATTAACCTGGTCAGTCTGTGTTATGGAAAGAATAGGTGTTTTTAATGTTTTGTACACTCAGGTTATAATTGGTGTCTGTCAGTGAAGGGGTTGAAATCACCTGCTATTCTCTATTCCTCTTGGTCTGGAGGAGGGGTCAGAGGAGTCTCAAAGTGGAACAGCTCAATCCTTCCATCCGTCTGGGTGGCGGGGGATTAGGACCCCTTCCCCCAGGCAGCCCCGCCCCCAGGCAGCCCCGCCCCCAGGCAGCCCCGACACCAGGCAGCCCCGACACCAGGCAGCCCGACACCAATGCAGCGCTCTAATCAAGCCCCCGGGCAGGCGCTGTCCGTCCGTCCGTGCCAAAAGCAAGCACGGCTGGTTGCAGAGAGCAGAGGGGTAAAGCCAAGGACTCTTTGTTAGGTTTTCTAGGGAGGCAAGATTTACCTTTTTCTATTGTACCTTCTGAAGGCAAAAGGAAAGCAGGGCTGATCCTCACATGGCACCGTGTGGATGATGGATGTGGTGGATGATGGATTTGGTGGAGAGATGGCAACCTTGGTTTGTCCTTTGAAGCTAGCCCACAATACAGTCATGGTTTTGCACATTGTTCTGTTAAACAAGCACATGACCAATGCCAATCAAGAGTGCTTGGCTAGCCTAGACAAACAGATGAGATGTATGCACTCAAACCTCCATTGTGCTTGTGCACATATGTAAGGCCACAGATCCACAGATACCACAGATACCACAGATACCACAGATACCACAGATCCCGCAGATACCACAGATACCGCAGATCACGCAGATACCACAGATCAACAGATACCACAGATACCACAGATACCACAGATACCACAGATCAACAGATACCACAGATGCCACAGATACACAAGATACACAGATACCACAGATACCACCAAGATACCCACAGATACACAGATACACAGGATACCACAGAATACACAGATACACAGATACCACAGATACACAGATACACAGATACCACAGATACAAATACCCACAGATACACAGATACACAGATACCACAGATACACAGATACCACAGATACCACAGATACCACAGATACACAGATACCACAGATACCACAGATACAAGTGTTAATATTCAAAAGCCCTCAGATGTTAGACGGACTTGGCGCGGTGCCTTTCCATGTTCTAATAGTGGTCCGTCCACTCGGTGGAATGGCATGCGTGGCTGTTGTCACAGGGAGAGGAGGGAGGGAGGGAGGTTGGTGGGACAGCTGCAGCCACCTCTGATGGAGAGCATTGATAGGGCAAATCTCCTTGCCTTTCATCAGTCAGCGGGAGGAACCACCAAACGTCAGCACAACGACCTAGTGTCCTAAACCATGGATCACTCTGACAGACTGGGGACAAACTACTAGAAACATTTACAATTTTCAGTCACCCGTCTGAAAAATCTACGCGTGGCTAGAGATAAGGAAGAAAATCCTGCAAATGCCACAACAGTCCCCATTATTGTATTGTAAACAGGGTGGGGGAAAGAGGTGACCAATAGCAGATAAGAAAGAACGAGAGAGAGAGTGTATATGAGGGAGAGGGGGAGTGTTTGTGAGTGATAAGACCCGCTGGTGAGGGAGAGGAAGAGAACAAGTTCCTGCTCATTGATTACGTTATTCCAAGGAGAAGGATTGATCCCATAGTGAATTCTCCTGTGAGCTCTACACACAGACTGCTCTACACAGATGAGAGAAACACACCATACAGCTACACGTGTAGGTCAAAAAGGAAATAGGACGTAGTGACGTCACAGTTTATTTAATATTTAGGAGGCATTTCGTGAAGTACTGCGAGTCAACCGTAATATGAGCTCCCTTTGAAAGTGTTCCCCATTATCCGACTATTGAATTAAACCTCAGAACTGACACCTGCTGCATTGGTGCTGGAGATTAACGCATGTGCTGAGTGGCTCCCTGGTAGAGTGTGGCCTCTGCCAGACTGACTTGAACAAGATGAATTGATCCCAGTGGGCCATTTATGTTGGTTGCACTGCCCTCGCCTTCCTTCGTTGTTGCTTCTGACAATCTACCTTCTGAGAGCAGCTCACTGAGAGGCATTCCTCTACTGAACTGCACTAAGAGCCAGGTCAGTGGGTTTGCAGTGTGTTGCAGGTAGGATGGCCACAACTGGCTGAGATCTCAGCAATACCAGCCAGTAGTCATTTTAGGGGAACCTTTATAAGCGTAACAACAGCAGAAACACCACAACAAAAGATGTGTGTCTAGGTGGATATTGCAAAAAATGATACATGACATGGTGTAGAATTAACTCAGATGAATAGAAACAGAGGGAAAGACAGAAACAAGCCCAATCACATTGAGTTTGTGTGTACAGAGTTAGTTTGTACGGTGTTTGTTCGTACAGAGTTAGTTTGTACGGTGTTTGTTCGTACAGAGTTTGTGTGTACAGAGTTAGTTTGTACGGTGAGCCACAGTGGTGTCGTAAAGGTCCAGTTGTCGGCTCCTTTTGATATTTTCTCAGTCTGGTTGAGCGAGTGAGAGGAGCTGGCCTCCGCAGCCTGCGGTCCCATCATGCAGCTGACTGCTCTTAAATATCGCTCCCCGCCAGGTGACACAACAGCCCCTGTCTCCTCATCCATCCTGTTGTAGACACTTTGCAATACGTATGATATGTTACAAATTCTAATTTGTTTTGGCTAACGTTAGCTAGGTGGCTAACGTGAGCTGGGCTAGGGGTTAGGGGTTAAGGTTGGGGCTAAGTTTATTGTTGGGGGTTAGGGTTAATGTTAGGAGTTAAGGTTAYGAGTTAAGGTTAGGGTAAGGGTAAGGGTTAGCTTAAATGCTTAGTAGTTACAAAGTAGTTGTGAAGTAGTTGTGAAGTTGCTAAGATGCTACATTTGTCCGTGATGTGATTCAAATACACATCCTTTAGGTTGCTAGACGTTTGCGTTATACGCCCACCCACCTATCCTCTCCGACCAACCTCCCTCCTTTCATTTTTAGCTTAACTAACCTTCTGTCTTACGTAACCATACCAAACGTAACATATCATACTAATTTGACTGTCACAGATTTACTATGTTACGTCTTTGAGGCCAGGCTGCTCTCTCAGACAATCCTATTCGTTCACAGATTTACTATGTTACGTCTTTGAGGCCAGGCTGCTKTCTCAGACAATCCTATTCGTTCACAGATTTACTATGRMARGTCTTTYAGGCCAMGSTGCTCTCTCAGACAATCCTATTCGTTCACAGATTTACTATGTTACGTCTTTGAGGCCAGGCTGCTATCTCAGACAATCCTATTCGTTCACAGCGCACAACCGGGCTGTTTCCATTGCCTTTGTACACTCTTAGGAAAAAAAAGGTGCTATCAAGGATATTAAATGGTTCTTTGGCTGTTCCCATAGTAGAACCGTTTTCGTTCCAGGTAGAACCAAAAAAGGGTTTCTGCTATGGGGACAGCCAAAGAACCCTTTTAGGAATCTTTTTTTCTACGAGTGTAGTGCTCTTTGTATGCTCACCGTTACAAAAGCCTTTGTTCTCCCGCCACCACTATGATGGAGCGAGGACACACTTGAGCTCCACGGAGGATGGCTTTGGGAAAGTCACCTTCTGGAGCAGAGAGGCCAGCGAGCAAACGGAAGAAAAGCTAACAGAAGAGCTAGCGTAGCATAGCGTAGTGTTAGCATTAGCTGGCCCAGTTGTGGGGGGAATGAGGCAGGCCGCAGGGGCAGCTGTCGAGGGCAAAGTTGTCCAGGCTAATAATAACCAGTAGCGCTGAGTCACTGCATCCCCCCAGGAACTCCCAGGGTCAAGGATGACACTCCAGGATTAGGCCAGGTTGGGGATTAGGGAGATTTACCCCTTCCAGGAACAACTCTGTTTCCACAGGTGGAAGAGTGCCAGAGAGCAGAAATGCCGCACTCACTGGGAAAAAGGCATACCAATGGTGGGCTGTAGTAAGACTTGAGGGACGGTTACATTAGAACCCAGTAGGAAGGCTTCACTGGTATTGCATAAGTGAGAAGTGGCAGATCCTTGCTTTCTGTGGATCTGCTGAATGTTTGTACACACATCTGAAATATTGAAGTCTGTCAAACCAGATCAGTGCTGTAATTTTCAGTGTTGTTTTTCTTCACACACACACACACACACACACACACACACACACACACACACACACACATTACCTAATCGAGCTCAAACCAGACCCATGGCTTGATAGATGAAGAGAAGTGGAGTCATACTTGTCTCTCCTCAGTG
>NW_019957678.1:414191-423514 GCF_002910315.2 Salvelinus sp. IW2-2015 | reverse complement strand
CACACAGACAGACAGACAGACAGACAGACAGACAGACAGACAGACAGACAGACAGACAGACAGACAGACAGACAGACAGACAGACAGACAGACAGACAGACAGACAGACAGACAGACAGACAGACAGACAGACAGACAGACAGACAGACAGACAGACAGACAGACAGAAGACAGACAGACAGACAGACAGACAGACAGCTGTGCAACGCTAACATCAGAGGAAAACATTAATGGCACAAATAGGATCCAGAAACTTCATACCTTGGATTTGGGGCTTGGGCTATTTTAGCAAATCCACAGAATCTCCTTCATCTTCTCCACACACACCTGAGGTATCAGGAAAACCTGAAGTAACGGCCAAAATACAGAGATATTGCAAAACATTCCAATAACGTGTAGATCAATATTATCCTCCACGAACACCTGACGGGCAGATATTTCACATTCGCAGTGAATCTGACAAACCCTCTAAAATCGTCTGGAATATAAACATTTAAAAAAATGACTATAGCAACCAGATTCTATCAGTTGTTAGAGGACAAAGCCGTGCAGTTTTTAAACGATTTTCAAAGTTGTGGGAAACAAACTGTAAGGCGTTCTGTGCTTTCGTAGTGGCACACAGGGTGATTAAATGAGAAATAGCTCATTACATTTCCAGCAGCAGTGGTCTCCGGAACGACGTCTCTCTTTAAGGTGTTTTCTGGCCCATTTCATTTAGAGGGAAGACAACAACAAAAAACATTCAACTCATTTAATTTCACGCTGGGCCTTCAAATCAACGCAGTCCTAGTGCAACGCTTCAGATGAGCCAGATTGCTTTCTATTCATGCTCTTTTCACAGTTCGCACTACCTTGCATAGCAGCTCTCGCCTCTGCCTAACTTGTGGATGTGGAAGGACAATACCACTGCCTGGGTCTTGATGCTAGGGTGGGTGTGTGTGTTGTGTCTCCCTTACCGATCAGCCCTGCTGGAGGCAATGTCAATTCCGCTTTTGCCCTCTCACCTACCTAAATGAGCATTGGTCCAGTTTAATCGACACAGAATACAGACGCTATTTTACGCAGATTAGTCCTTTTTCAAGTTACCTAATCGAGCTCACAACCAGACCCATGGTGTGATGAAAGAAAGTGTGGAGTCATACTTGTCTCTCCTCAGTGGCTGTCTGTCTGTCTGTCAGTAGTTGTCTGCCGGTGTGTCTTCCCAGTGGTTGTCTGTTTCTGTCTGTCTGTCTGTCTGTCTGTCTGTCTGTCTGTCTGTCTGTCTGTCTGTCTGTCTGGCTGTCTGTCTGTCTGTCTGTCTGTCTGTTGCTGTCTGTCTTGTCTGTTCTGTCTGTCTGTTCTGTCTGTCTGTCTGTCTGTCTGTTCTGTCTGTTTGTCTGGTCTGTCTGTCTGTCTGGCTGTTTTGTCTGTCTGTCTGGTCTGTCTGTCAGTGGCTGTCTTCTTCAGTGGCTGTCTGTTGTCTGTCAGTAGTGGGTCTGCCCTGTCTGTCTCCCAGTGCTAATTTATCTGTCTGTCTGTGGTCTCTCAGTGGTTGAAAACTGGATAGTGGGAAGTCATGGACAGATTCAATAGATCATAGCACTTAGCTGGAAGGGTACACAGTGGATTGATCAGTCATGGAGAGAGGGAATGGATCTGGAAAGGATATTTCTATGCCTATGATAATAGAGAGTGACAACAATGTAACACAATCCAAACCTACCAGCAATAACAAGTTGTAGCACTGGAGCTGCAGGAATTTGACTCAGCCATGGAAGTAGTGAGAGAACTTCTGTTATGGGGAGGGGATATTTTAAACCATAAAATGATAGAGACATACAGTACTGTACAAGCATCAACAACATTATAAGCCTTTGGCAGAGCCATACAAAGAATCTAAACATATGAGTCAAACAAAGTTTATGAAGTTGCCTTATTGACGAAAACACTATTTTCTCTGTGCAGCTGTAAAGATGCTTTTGTGGAAGACGTTCGTTACAATGAGAACTGGGGCGAATGATCCTTGTGAATGTCCTTTGTGTGTGTCAGAAACATATTAGAGTGGCTTTCTCCGCTGGGTCGCCGTGGTGTGATATGTGAAGCAGCACACTAATTCAGCCATGTTTGCCTGGGAGATGGCTACTTGTTGTATTTAAGCTCTGAGTGAGAATCTAATTAACTACTGTATTCTAGACTCCAACAAGGCAAGCCCATAGAGGACTGAAGAACATAATGTGGTGAGACATGTCGGTGAATTGTAGCTTTCGTGTGAGAGAGGTTTGAAGATACGGTTCAAAGGGTAACGAGAGACAAAGCAGAGTATACGAGTTACCGGAAGCTCCCTATGTGGCAAACGAGTTAAAGGCCAGCAACCGCAGGCGAAAATACTTCTGGCTGCTAGCCCTCATGTCCAACCGGCGCATATTTCCCAAGCTTATGCTCTCGGGCTATACTGCCACATCCCGCAGCTTCACAAGAGTGAATGCAGTTGGAAGCGGGAAAGACTGAGACTGTGACATGCCATGCGTGCGACTACGAAGCGGACTTGCCCTGAGGCGCCCAGGAGCAAAAAGCACGGTACAAAGGCGAGTTAGTGGGCAGACTGGCCTTGCCATTACTACTCACCCGATACAAATACTTAGTTACCCTAGAACATTACCTGTATGCTATGTGATACTATGCGCCGAAGTGGAAGTATTTGTGGGCATATCTCGTTACGCGCGATGAGTGGTGCAACCATCCGGGGAACTAATCGGTTTTTTTTTGTTGTGTTTGATCATTATACCTAGATAATTACATTTTCGCAGCCCACTTGCGTTGATTGAAGCCCAGGGTGTTTAACAACTTTCACTCAATGTGTCCCCTAGAATTAGAGGAGAAAAAGAAAAATTTCATAATAAAAAAAAAAATGCAGTAGAAACTGGCTTCTGAGAGGTCTCCCAATTTGAATCAATTTTCAAGGATATATACAGAGTACGCGGTTAATTTTTCGATTGCATATCACAAAAGCCTCCATTTTGTAAATACATAGCTCACAACTGTCTTTTATGTATCAGATTGATCTACAAAATCGGTTGCGAGAGAAAATATTCAATGCTTATGAAATCTATTTCAATTACTACGGCTGATAGGTCACAGCTGACATACTACTTGCACCATTTTTCGAATATCAAACAAGTCTGCGATGGTATCTTGTCCGAAACCAACCCCGTTTGATACCTCACGAGCCCTCGTCCTTTTACGTCAGCGTGTATTTGTCTAATCTTAATTTAGTATTAACCAATCGGACGTATGTTTTTTTCGAAGTGGCCACTCAGGCGGGGCGATCGTCTGGGGTGTGCGTGCTAAATATAAACCAATTTGGGAGTCAGGGTGCACTACTCAAACATATCACAGCTGGGAACACTTATTTTTAACAAGTATTAGCGCCGATATAACAGAACTTAGAGAGAAGCTTTTTACTAGTTGAAAAACCCAAACAAAGGGAATAGTTTCTTATTCGCTATTTAAACGGCATTAATTCTAAAAAAAAAAAAAAAATCACTACTACCAACTACCAACCAGACATTAAATACATACGAGATCACTTGCCTGGTCTAGGATGCGTAAAAGATGCGTCACATAGGTACTAAGTTATGTTATGAGAGGGACTGCGGGGCATCAAGTGGTGTCTTGTGGGATGCGGGGAGCGGTTAAAAAAACCGTAAACAGTTAGACAGGTGGTGTGATATGAGGCAGTGATGACTAAGGGAAAACCATCTTTCCTTCTGGACCTAATCTACACGTACTATGCTCAACTCAGTAACAATAACTAAACCTCTCATCTGGAACCTATATCTACAGTACTATGTACTAGCAACTAATCATAATCCTCTTCTGGACCTCATCTAACAGTCTATCGTACTAGTAACTCAACTAACCTCTCTCTGCGACTAATCTTACAGTACTTAGTTACTAGAACTAACTAACCCTCTCTCTGCGCGACCTAATCTACATACTATTACTAGTAACTAATCTCTCTCTTGGACTGAATCTACCAGCTTACTAGGCTACTAAGTAACTGAACCTAACTCTCTCTGGACCTAATCTACAGTACTATGTACTAGCTAACTAACCCTCTCTCTGCGACCTAATCTACAGTACTATGCTACTAGCTAAACTAACTAACCTCTCCACTGGACCTAAGTCTACAGTAACTATGTACTAGTAACTAACTAACCGCTACTCTGCGACCTAATCTACAGTACTAATGTACTAGTAACTAACCTAAACTCTCTCGTGACTAATTCTACTTTTACTATGACACTAGTAACTAACTAACTACCTCTCTGGACCTAATCTACAGTACTATTGTACTAGCTAACTAACTAACCTCTCTCTGCCCGACCTAATCTACACGTACTATGTACTTCAGTAAAACTAATCGCTCTCTGGACCTAATCTACATACTATGTGACTAGTAACTAACTAACTCTCTCTGCGACCTAAATCTACAGCTATATACTAGTAAACTACCTCTCTCTGACCTAATCTACACGTACTATGCTACTCAGTAACTAACTAACCCTCTCTCTGCGACCTAATCTTACTCAGTACTATGGACTAGTAACTAGAGGGTCGACCGATTATGATTTCTTCAACGCCCCGATACCGATTACTTTGCGAGCGCTCGGCCAAAAAAAAGCTGGATAGCGATTTATTTTCGGTCCGAGTTAGTTTTCTATATTAATATTTGCCTAATTAAGACAATTTACAACAACACTGCAATTAACCACTTTTAATTTTAACTTTAATACATAAATAAAAATCAATTTAGTCTCAAATAAATAGGAAGACATGTTCAATTTGGTCATTAATAATTAATTTCAAAAAGCACAAGCTGTTGCGAAAACAAAGTAAAGTTGCAATATAGTAGCCGATGCTCAAAAAGGCTATAACGTTAAGTTCTTTGCCCTCAGCAACATGAGAGCATCTTGAAAGCCGGAGATAGCGTCTGGCCGCTTCCTTTCAACATGACGTCTCAATAATCCACGTTGCTTAGTTAACTATAGGAATAATAGGAGCTATATTCTGCTCGTTCTATCTCCATTTATATTCATATTACCTTTGACTACTGGGCATAAGTTACTTATACGCGCCACTTATCAGTATTGCCAGCCGTTAATCTCCGGCAGCTTGATAGGCTTGAAAATCATAAACAGCGCTGTGCTTCAAGCAGTAGCTATGATAATGCTGCTGCAAACGCCACGAAGAGTGCCTGGTTTGACCTGATATGATCTGCTTACGAGCCTGCCTGGTGCCTACCACTGCCTCTATCAGACTGCACCTCTATCAGAATATCAAAATCATAGACTCAATCTAGATAATATATAACACACAGAAATACAAGCCTTTTTGTCAGAGTCATTAGTTATGCGCTCAAATCCGCAACACTATCATTTGAAACAAAAACGTTTATTCTTTCATGTTGTAAGAGATACGGAAACCGTTCCGCAATATTTATATCGCAGCAGGTAGGCATCCATAGTCTAAATATGGCGTGTTAACATTGGCCACAACCTTCAAATGAAATGTCTGTCTGTCTGTCTGTCTGTCTGTCTGTCTGTCTGTCTGTCTGTCTGTCTGTCTGTCTGTCTGTCTGTCTGTCTGTCTGTCTGTCTGTCTGTTTGTCTGTCTGTCTGTCTGTCTGTCTGTTTGTCTGTCTGTCTGTCTGTCTGTCAGTGGCTGTCTGTCAGTGGCTGTCTGTCTGTCTGTCAGTAGTTGTCTGCCTGTCTGTCTCCCAGTGCTTATTTATCTGTCTGTCTGTGGTCTCTCAGTGGTTGAAACTGGATAGTGGGAAGTCATGGACAGACTTCAATAGATCATAGCACTTAGCTGAAGGGTACACAGTGGATTGATCCAGTCATGGAGAGGAGGGAATGGATCTGGAAAGGGATATTTCTATGCCTATGATAATAGAGAGTGACATACAATGTAACACATCCAAACCTACCAGCAATAACAAGTTGTAGCACTGAGCTGCAGGAATTGACTCAGCCATGGAGTAGTGGAGAGAACGTTCTGTTATGGGGAGGGATATTTTAAACCATAAAATGATAGAGACATACAGTACTGTACAAGCATCAACAACATATAAGCCTTTGGCAGAGCCATACAAAGAATCTAAACATATGAGTCAAACAAAGTTATGAAGTTGCCTATTGACGAAAACCTATTTTCTCTGTGCAGCTGTAAAGATGCTTTGTGGAAGACGTTCGTTACAATGAGAACTGGGCGAATGTCCTTGTGAATGTCCTTGTGTGTGTCAGAAATCAATTAGAGTGGCTTTCTCCGCTGGGTCGCCGTGGTGTGATGTGAGCAGCACACTAATTCAGCCATTGTTGCCTGGGAGATGCTCTTATTGTGTATTTAAGCTCTGAGTGAGAATCTAATTAACTACTGTATTCTAGACTCCAACAAGGCAAGCCATAGAGGACTGAAGAGACATAATGTTGGTGAGAGTGTTGGTGTGAGAGGTTTGAGATACGGTTCAAAGGTAAGAGAGCAGGTTACCGGGAGCTCTGTGGCAACGAGTAAGCAGCACGCAGGAATGCTGCTGGCCCTCATTCCACCGGGCATTTCCCAGCATGCTCGGGCACGCTCCAGCCCAGGAGCAGCAGTAGTGGCAGACTGCCTTGCCTACTACACGATAATACTGTTACCAGAACATTACCTGTTGCTATGATATATGGCAGGGATATTTATATCTTACCCTATGAGGTCCGGGGGACTAATGGTTTTTTGTTCTACCTGATAATTATTTGCACCCACTTGGTGAGCCAGGTTTAACTCAGTCCCTGATTAGAGGAGAAGAATAAAAAATGCAGTGGAACTGGCTTCGAGGTCTCAATTTGAATTTCAAGGATATACAGTACGGTTATCATTTGATCAAAACTCATTTTAAGTGGAGAATTATCTCATAGGATTCAGCTGCATAATGACTGTTTTCAACAGTTGGTACTGTATATAAAAGGTGTTTTTGAGTGGCCACAGGGTCAAATAAACATGGAGGGACTCTCATTCACAGGAACATAATTAAAAGTATTAGCTAGAACTAGTAAACAAAAGGAAGTTGTAGATTTTCTAATCTACACAGACAGTTAATAATAATGACTTGCGGTCAGGAATATAATGGGTCACATAGGTAGTGTAGAGAGGGGCTGCCTCAAGTTGGGGTGAGTTGAGGGTAAAAAAACAGTAGGGGGTGAGATAAGGATGTTGGGTGGTTGAGGGTGAGTTACAATGTTGGGTGGTTGAGGGTGAGTTAACAATGTTGGGTGGTTGAAGGGTTGAGGGTGAGTTAATGATGTTGGGTGGTTGAAGGGTTGAGGGTGAGTTAACAATGTTGGGTGGTTGAGGGTGAGTTCATGATGCTGGGTTGTTGAAGGGTGATTTAATTATGTTGGGTGATTGAAGGGTTGAGGGTGAGTTAACGATGTTGGGTGGTTGAGGGTGAGTTAATGATGCTGGGTGATTGAAGGGTTGAGGGGAAGTTAATAACGATGTTGGGTGTTTGAGGTTGAGGGTGAGTTAACGTGTTGGGTGTGAGTGAGGGTGAGTTAACGATGTTGGGTGGTTGAGGGTGATGTTTAACGATGTTGGATGGTGAGGTGATTAATGATGTTGGGTGGTTGAGGTGAGTTAATGACTGGGTGATTGAGGTGAGTTAACGATGTTTGTGTGGTTAAAGGGTTGAGGGTGAGTTAATGATGTTGGGTGGTTAGAGGGTGAGTTAACGATGTTGGGTGGTTGAAGGGTTGAGGGTGAGTTAATGATGTTGGGTGGTTGAGGGTGAGTTAACGATGTTTGTGAGGTTAAAGGGTTGAGGGTGAGTTAATGATGTTGGGTGGTTGAAGGGTTGAGGGTGAGTTATGATGTTGGGTGGTTGAGGTGAGTTCAATGATGCTGGGTGGTTGAGGGTTTGAGGGTGAGTTAACGATGTTGGCTGATTGAAGGGTTGAGGGTGAGTTAACGATGTTGGGTGGTTGAGGGTGGAGTTAATGATGCTTGGGTGGTTGAGGGTGAGTTAACGATGTTGGGTGGTGGAGGGTGAGTTAATGATGCTGGTGGTTGAAGGGTTGAGGCGTGAGTTAGTGATGTTGGGTGATTGAAGGGTTTGAAGGTGAGTTAACGATGTTGGGTGGTTGAGGGTGAGTTAATGATGATTGGGTGGTTGAGGGTGAGTTACAATGTTGGGTGGTTGAAGGGTGATTTAATTATGTTGGGTGGGAAGGGTTGAGGGTGAGTTAACGATGTTAGGTGGTTGACGAGGTTGGGGTGAGTTAATTGATGCTGGGTGGTTGAGGGTGAGTTAATGATGTTGGGTGGTTGAAGGTTGAGGGTGAGTTATGATGTTGGGTGGTTGAGGGTGAGTTAATGATGTTGGGTGGTTGAGGGTGAGTTATGATGCTGGGTGGTTTGAGGGTGAAGTTAATAATGTTGGGTGGTTGAAGGGTTGAGGGTGAGTTAATGATGTTGGGTGGTTTGAGGGTGAGTTTAATGATGTTGGGTGGAATGAAGGGTTGAGGGTGAGTTTAACATGTTGGTGGTTGAAGGGTTGAGGTGAGTTACGATGTTGGGTGGTTGAGGGTGAGTTAACGATGTCGGGTGGTTGAGGGTGAGTTAATGATGTTGGGTGGTTGACGGGTTTGAGGGTGAGTTAACGATGTTGGGTGGTTGAGGGTGAGTTAACGATGTTGGGTGGTTGAAGGGTTGAGGGTGAGTTAACGATGTTGGGTGGTTGGGGTGAGTTTCATGATGCTGGGTGGTTGAAGGGTTGAGGGTGAGTTAACGATGTTGGGTGGTTGAGGTGAGTTAATGATGCTGGTGGTTGAGGGTGAGTTCATGATGCTGGGTGGTTGAAGGGTTGAGGGTGAGTTAACGATGTGGGTGGTTGAAGGGTTGAGGGTGAGTTAATGATGTTGGGGTGTGACGGGGTTGAGGGTGAGGTTAACGATGTTCGGTGGTTGAAGGGTTGAGGGTGAGTTAATGATGTTGGGTGGTTGACGGGTTGAGGGTGAGTTAACGATGTCGGTGGTTGAAGGGTTGAGGGTGAGTTTAATGATGTTGGGTGGTTGAAGGGTGGGGTGAGTTAACTATGTTGGGTGGTTGAAGGTTGAAGGGTAATTTAATGATGTTAGGTGGTTGAAGGTTGAGAGTGAGTTAATTTGATGTTGGGTGTTGCAACTGTGTCCATCCATTCAGTTGAGGCATGCAGGCTGTAGGTGGACACCAAGTATTTAATGTTGGAATGAAGCGTCCTCGCCCACGCAGTGCTCAAACACCCACAGGGTCTCCTGGATCTC
>NW_019957678.1:396145-409280 GCF_002910315.2 Salvelinus sp. IW2-2015 | reverse complement strand
GACCCCAGACCTCACAACCATAAAGGGCAATGGGTTCTATAACTGACTCAAGTATTTTTAGCCAGATCCTAATTGATATGTCGGATTTTATGTTCCTTTTGATGGCATAGAAGTCCCCTTCTTGCCTTGTCTCTCAGCTCGTTCACAGCTTTGTGGAAGTTACCTGTGGCGCTGATGTTACGCTGAGGTATGTCTAGTTTTTTGTGTGCTCTAGGGCAACGGTGTCTAGATGGAATTTGTGTTTGTGGTCCTGGCAACTGGACTGTAACACCATTATTTTTGTCTTACTTGGATTCACTGTCAGGGCCCAGATCTGACAGAATCTGTGCAGAAGATCTAGGTGCTACTTTAGTCCCTCCTTGGTCGGGGACAAAAGCACCAGATCATCATTAAACAGTAGACATTTAACTTCAGATTCTAGTAGGGTGAGGCCGGGTGCTGCAGACTGTTCTCGTGCCCTCACCAATTCATTGATATATATGTTGAAGAGTTTGGGGCTTAAGCTGCATCCTTGTCTCACCCCACGGCCCTGTGGAAAGAAATATGGGTTTATTTTTGCCCATTTAACCGCACACTTGTTGTTTGTGTACATGGATTTTATAATGTCGTATGTTTTTCCCCCAACACCCCTTTCCATCAATTTGTATAGCAGACCCTCATGCCAAATTGAGTCAAAAGCTTTTTTGAAATCAACAAAGCATGAGAAGACTTTGCCTTTGTTTTGGTTTGTTTGTTTGTCAATTAGGGTGTGCAGGGTGAATATGTGGTCTGTCGTACTGTAATTTGGTAAAAAGCCAATTTGCCATTTGCTCAGTACATTGTTTTCACTGAGGAAATGTATAAGTCTGCTGTTAATGATAATGTGGAGGATTTTCCCAAGGTTGCTGTTGACTCATTTCCCACGGTAGTTATTGGGGTCATATTTGTCTCCACTTTTGTGGATTTGGGTAATCAGTCCTTGGTTCCAAATATTGGGGAAGATGCCAGAGCCAAGAATGATGTTAAACAGTTTAAGTATAGCCAATTGGAATTTGTGGTCTGTATATTTTGTCATTTCTTTGAGGATACCATCAACACCACATGCCTTTTTGGGTTGGAGGGTATGTATTTTGTCCTGTAGTTCATGCAATGTAATTGGAGAATCCAGTGGGTTCTGGTAGTCTTTAATAGGTGATTCTAAGATTTGCATTTGATCATGTAAATGTTTTTGCTGTTTGTTCTTTGTTATAGGACCAACATTTTGAGAAGGGGTTTACCCATACATCTCGGTTTTGGACAGATAACTCTTTGTGTTGTTGTTTGTTTAATGTGTTCCAATTTTCCTAGAAGTGGTTAGAGTCTATGGATTCTTCAAGTACATTGTGCTGATTTCTGACGTGCTGTTCCTTCTTTTCCATAGTGTATTTCTCTATTGTTTTAGTGATTCACCATATTTACATTTAACATTTAAGTCATTTAGCAGACGCTCTTATCCAGAGCGACTTACAAATTGGAAAGTTCATACATATTCATCCTGGTCCCCCCGTGGGGAATGAACCCACAACCCTGGCGTTGCAAGCGCCATGCTCTACCAACTGAGCCACACGGGACCAATATTGAAGGCATAAACTCAGATTTTCTGGGTCTCTATGTTTTTGGTTGAATGGGTTACTCAATTTCTTTAAGGTTTTTGCATTCTTCATCAAACCATTTGTCATTGTTGTTAATATTCTTAGGTTTTCTGTTTGAAATTTTTAGATTTGATAGGTAAGCTGAGAGGTGAAATATACTGTTTAGGCTTTCTACTGCCAAGTTTACATCTTCAATATTACAGTGGAACTTTATTCGAGGAAGTTTTCTAAAAGGGATTGAATTTGTTGTAGCAAAATTGTTTTTTGTTATGTTTCCACACTACATTCCTTCCATCTGTAGCATTTCTTAATATTATTCAGTTCCTTTGGCTTTGATGCCTCATGATTGAGTATTGCTCTGTTCAAGTATACTGTGATTTTGTTGTGGTCTGATAGGGGTTGTCAGTGGGCTGAGTGTGAATACTCTGAAATACTCTGGGTTGATGTCAGTGATAAAGTAGTCTACAGTACTACTGCCAAGAGATGAGCTACCATAGGAGTCCCACGAAGCCTGCCATTGACTATGTACATYCCCAGCGTCCGACTATGTTGTCGTAATTGTGCCTAGGGGGGCATATGGGGGAGGGAATGCTGTCACCTCCAGGCAGGTGTTTGTCCCCCTGTGTTCTGAGGGTGTCAGGTTCTTGTCCAGATCTGGCATTTAGGTTGCAAAAAACTAGTATGTGTCCCTGGGCCTGGAAATGATTGATTTCCTCCTTCAGGATGGAGAAGCTGTCTTCATTAAAGTATGGGGATTCTAGTGGGGGGATATAGGTAGCACACAGGAGGACAGTTTTCTCTGTTGAGATAATTTCCTTTTGAATTTCTAGCCAAATGTAAAATGTTCCTGTTTTGATTCATTTAATAGAGTGAGTTAGGTCTACTCTATATCAAATTAGCATACCCCCTGAGATAGTTCCGTCCCTGTTTCACACCTGGTAGTTTGGTGGATGGGCCTACCAGTTTTCTCTAACTTAGAGGGCGACCAGTGGGTCCATCTCCTCTCTACCATGTTTCTTGTAGGATGACAATGTCTATATTTCTGATTTATTTGGTGAAGTCCATGTTCCTGCTCTTTAGGCCAAAGGCAGATGACCTCTGGCCTTGGATATTCCATGATGAGATAGTGAAGGCTTTGTGTTCCATAAAGTGTCCAATGTTGTTAGTCGTGTGGTTTGGCCTCAGGCCAGTAAGTGTGAGCAGAGCATGCTGCGCATCTGGTACCTGCCATTGGCTTGGGCTATTGTAAGAGTGGGGGTTGGGCCTATTTGCCTGCTCACGGCCTGGTTGTATGTGTGACTTTCATGTGCTCCTGTGTGAGGTGTTGCTCCTGTGTAAGGTGTTGCTCCTGTGTGAGGTGTTGCTCCTGTGTGAGGTGTTGGGGCTGTGTGAGGTGTTGCTCCTGTGTAAGGTGTTGCTCCTGTGTGAGGTGTTGCTCCTGTGTGAGGTGTTGCTCCTGTGTAAGGTGTTGCTCCTGTGTAAGGTGTTGCTCCTGTGTGAGGTGGTTGCTCCTGTGTGAGTGTTGCTCCCTGTGTAAGGTGTGCTCCTGTGTGAGGTGTTGCTCCTGTGTAAGGTTTGCTCCTGTTGAGGTGCTTCCCTGTGTGAGGTGTTGGGCTGTGTTGAGGTGTTGTCCTGTTGGTGTTGCTCCTGTGTGAGGTGTTGCTCCTGTGTGAGGTGTTGGCTGTGTGAGGTGTTGCTCCTGTGTGAGGGTGTTTCGTGCTCCTGTGTGAGTGTTGCTCCTGTGTAGGTGTTGTCCTGTGTGAGTTGACGTGTGAGTGTGCTCCTGTGTGAGGTGTTCCTGTTTGTGTCGTGTGTGTGTGAGGTTGCTCCTGTGTGAGTGTTGCTCCTGTGTGAGGTGTTGCTCTGTGTGAAGGTGTTGCTCCTGTGGAGGTGTTGCTCCTGTGTGAGTGTTGGCTGTGTGAGGTGTGTGCTCCTGTGTGAGGTGTTGCTCCTGTGTGAGTGTTGCTCCTGTGTGAGTGTGTTGCTCCTTGTGAGGTGTTGCTCCTGTGTGAGGTGTGGGCTTGTTGAGGTGTTGCTCCTGTGGTGAGGTGTTGGGGCTGTGTGAGGTGTTCTCCTGTGTGAGTGTTGCTCTGTGTGAGGTGTTGCTCCTGTGTGAGTTGCTCCTGTGTGAGGTGTTGGCCTGTGAGGTGTTGCTGCCTTGTATAGCAGCAGTGCTGCCTTGTATAGGTGGACCTGGTCGTAAAGACTGTTCAAGTCCAGGGTGACGAGCTGGCCAGATAAACATTTGGTTTTGAGGCACAGTCACGGGAAAGTACTTGCATTTACCCGCTGAATGGTAGCAGTGGAAGTCTTTTCGTGTTAGCAGGGTGGAGATAACCACTTGTGTGTTGGGGAAAGTAGGAAAGCTTCAATCACTCCCTTGAGTTGCGTGGCCACCCTTTCCTGCTGTGCTCTCAGCTCGTTGTGCATATGTGTATTATTATGTGGCTGGGTGACCGGTAGTTGGTCCTCAGACAGAAGGTCTAGGGCGCGCTGGTAGTTTGGACACAAGAGTTTAGACACTGTGTGTTTTGGAAAAAGTTATTTTTTGGTATGTATTTCCCATTTAGTCCATAAGGATACACTCTTGCTTGTTTGTCCTCAGTGTGTTGTGGGGTTGTCAGGAGGGGTTCGGGGTGGCTGACAGGGGGGTTCACAGAGGGGTGAGAGCCCCTGGGCTTGGGTGTTCTCATTTGTCTGTCCTCTGTGATGTCGAGGCTATGGTCAGGGTCGGTGTGGACTGTTCTGCTGTTGGTGTCGAGACTTTGGTCAGCGGCTGAGGTGGGCTGTTCTGCTAGCTTCTCTGCGGGGGCCACCTCTCTAGTGGGTTGTTCTCTGTCACCACGCCATCCCCCTCAACCTCTCCTCCAGCAGTCTGATCCTCTCCTCTAGTGCTCTGTTCTTCTCCTGCTCCTGCTCTTTCTCCTGTTAAGTTGGCTCACCGCAGTCCAGAGGCAGATATGTCTCTCTCCACCTCCAGCTCTCCGGTCTGGTTGAGGGGTGATGTTGAGCTGGACAATTTTTGTGCTGACTGGAGTGTGTTCACCTGCTGTTCCAGGTCCACCAATCTTACCTCCAGCTGGGAATGTATCCTTCATCTCAATGAGGTAGTAGTACTCTGTGCTGGAGGTTGACTTTCCGCTTGGGGTTGCTCGTCTGTGGGTTGTATAATGAAGAGTCTGGTCTACATGCTCGGTGGTTGGTTGTCTTTCTCAAGAGAGAGCTTATCCTGCTGAACTATCTCTTCTAGGTCTCTCTCTGGCTCTAAACACAGATTGAACGCCACACACTCACAGAGAAAAGAGACTCTAAAACTTGCTATCTGGTTGTAGGCAAATTATGTAGAATGCCCTGAGGTGAAATTAATGATTTACATAAATAGACATTTATGATACTTTTCTTTAAAACACACACAAGATGCACACATGCAAGGGCATGTAATTACACACGCACGCATGCACACACAAATACATACACACAAACAGTGTGCAGGCATCCCTCTCTGTCTTGGCAGAAGAACAGGTTCAGTATTTTCTGTATGGAGGAGAGTTTCTAATTCAGGACATGCAAAATAGAGATATTGTGGGAACACATTGACCTCACACTAGAGACTGAAAGAGATAGCACTCCACCTGAGAGGAGTGTGTGTGGAGAGAGAGGAGAGAGAGAGAGAGAGAGAGAGAGAGAGAGAGAAGAGATGAGAGAGAGAAGAGAAGAGAGAGAGAAGAGAAGAGAAGAGAGGAGAGAGAGGAGAGAGAGAAAGAGAAGAGAGAGAGAGGAGAAGGGAGAGAGAGAGAAGAGAGAGAAAGAGAAAAGAGAGAAAAAGAGAAAAGAAAAGACGAGCAAAGAAGAAAGAAAGAGTCAGACAGAGAGAGAGGGAGGAATCCTACGTGAGACAGAGAGATCCTACCTGCCTGTTATTCCTCCCACTTCAAGGGGGACCCCTCGTGCCCCTCACTCACAAGCCCAATTAGGACTGAAGAGAAACTCTGAAAAGCCTTCTTTCACTGTCTCTCACCTGTTTTCTTTCTTTCTCCCTCCTCCTCCAACCTCCCTCTTTCTTTTCTCACCCTCTCTGCTAGCTGCTCATTAAAACACAAAAGGGGCTAGTCACATAAAAAGGAGCCTGTTAAGCAATAACTGTCTCGAACACTCGGAACTGCCTAGACTGGCGGGGTTATAGGAGTCTGCTTCCTCTGTGTTTCTCTGAAGGTTTAGGCTCCTCCTCTTTTTACACGATTTGAGACATTTTGGATACTACATACTGTAAGGTTGCCTACGGTACAAGTTTAGGATGTTATCAAAGGGCGATTACAGTATAGCCTAACACTTTTTTTAAATAACCTATATACAGTGCCTTGCAAAAGTATTCATCCCTCTTGGCGTTTTTCCTATTTTGTTGCATTACAACCTGTAATTTAAATGGATTTMGATTTTTATTTCATGTAATGGACATACACAAAAAAGTCCAAATTGGTGAAGTGTGTCATGCCCTGACCTTAGAGATCCTTGTTATGTCTCTATTTTGGTTGGTCAGGGCGTGAGTTGAGTTGGGGTGGGCATTCTATGTCTGGTGTTCTATGTTGTCCTTGTTTTGTATTTCTATGTGTTTGGCCTGGTATGGTTCTCAATCAGAGGCAGCTGTCTATCGTTGTCTCTGATTGAGAATCATACTTAGGTAGCCTGTTCCCACCTGTGTTTGTGGGTAGTTGTTTTCTGTTTAGTGTGTGTCATCACCTTACAGAACTGTTCGTTTGTCGTCTTTTGTTGTTTTGTTCAGTGTTCAGTTTTTTAAAAGTATGAACACTTACCACGCTGCACCTTGGTCCTCTTCTCCCGACGACGTTCGTTACAAAGTGAAATATAAAAAATATCTTGTTAAAAAAAAGAAGAAAAAAAAATCGCTGAAAAATGGTGCGTGCATATGTATTCACCCCTTTGCTATGAAGCAATCGAATAAGAATCGTGCGCTGCAACCAATTACCGTGTCAGAAGTCACATAATTAGTTAACCCTCTAACGAGCCAATTTTACCAAGCTGTTTAACTCTAAGCAGCCTCTCCCCGGGTCCGGGAGACCCCCATCCCCCACAACTGATTAGCAAGCTAGCATAGCTTCACAAGTAGATAGTAGCATCTAAATATCATTAAATCACAAGTCAAAACCAGATGAAAGATACAGATCTTGTGATAAAGCACCATTTAAGATTTTTAAAATGTTTTACAGGGAAGACAAAATATGTAAATCTTAAGTACTAAACACGTTAGCAAATAACACCACTATCTAACTCATCAGTTTCTTAACTCTATCAGGTGCTATCACCAATTCGGACTCAAACTAAGATATTGATATCCACTAACAGAAAAAAACCTCTTCGATTGACAGTTCTGATAACATATTCATGGTATAGGATAGTTTTTGTTAGAAAAAAGTGCATTATATTTCATGTAGAAATCACAGTTTACAATGCACCGACCATCACAAATCGACAAGAATTACTAGATAGAGCAACGTGTATGACCAATTTACTCATCATAAACATTTCATAAAAATAGACAAAGCATAGCAATGGAAAGACCCAGTTCTTGTGATTTCAGACCATATTTCAGATTTTTAAGCGTTTTCAGCGAAAACACAATAAATCGATAAGTTAGCATACCACATGTGCAAACGTTACCAGAGCATCGATTCAGCCAAAGAGCGCTATAATACGTAATCACCGCAAAATATATTAATTTTTTCACTAACCTTCTCAGAATTCTTCGATGACACTCCTGTAACATCATTTTACATATACATATACAGTTTGTTCGAAAAGGTGCATATTTAGCCATACAAAACCGTGGTTACAACAATAAATAACTAGGAATTCAAGCCTCAATATGTCTGACGTCATCTATCAGAGTGATCTAGTTTAATTGAAAGCTAATCATATACTTGACTAAAAAATACAGGGTTGACAGGAATCGAAAGACAAATTAGTTCTTAATGCAACCGCTGATTTACATTTTTCAATTATGCTTCTCATCAGTACGGGTTCGCCAAGTGAAGCTTATACCAAACAAAATGGCGAAATATTGTCGTTTAAAATATTTCGACAGAAAACACGATTTATCATATTAAATATTGCTTACTTTGAGCTGTTCTTCCATCAGATTCTTGGGCAATGTATCCTTTCTATGTTATAAACGTCTTTTGGTCGATAGATGTCCTCTGTCTCTCGAAATGTCCAACACAACGACGACACCCCAAAACGTGTCCAAGTTCAGAGTGCACAACAAATAAATTCCTCAAAATCGCACTAAACGGATATAAATTGCTATAAAACGGTTCAAATTAACTACATTATGATGTTTTAACAACTATAAACGACTAAAAACATGACCGGAGAAAATATGCTGGTGTAGACAACGATTTGGAACGAGCATCCGATGGCCTTCACGCTTCAGGCGCACGACGAGAAAGGGGGCTCCTATACATTTTGGTCTTTTTATAATGGCTGTGAATGTCCCATCGATTTCATTCAAAACGTATGACGTCCAGACACCCAGAGGAAGACGTAGGCAGTGTCGGTTTCTTCATAGCATTCACTGTCGCCTTAAAAACAGACTCCAGATCAGAGGTAAAAATTTCTGAAATCTGAACCCTGTCATGAAAAGTGCTGTAGAAATTGTTTTGATAACCACTCAGAGACAAAATTCCAACTTCTATAGAAACTAGAAGGTGTTTTCTATCCAATAATAACAATAATATGCATATTGTACGATCAAGAATTTAGCACGAGGCAGTTTAATTTGGAGACCCAAATATGCTAATGCGGAACAGCACCCCCTYTAGTTCCAAGAAGTTAAATAAAGTCCACCTGTGTGCAATCTAAGTGTCACATGATCTGTCACCTGATCTCAGTATATATACACCTGTTCTGAAAGGCTCCAGAGTCTGCAACACCACCAAGCAAGAGGCACCATGAAGATCAAGGAGCTCGCCAAACAGGTTAGGGACAAAGTTGTGGAGAAGTACAGATCAGGGTTGGTTCATAAAAAAAGATCCGAAACTTTGAACATCCCACGGAGCACCATTAAATCCATTATTAAAAAATGGCAAGAATATGGCACCACAATAAACCTGCCAAGAGAGGGTCGCCCACCAAAACTCACAGARCAGGAAAGGAGGGCATTAATCAGAGAGGCAACAAAGAGACCAAAGATAACCCTGAAGGAGCTTCAAAGCTGCACAACGTTAATTGGATTATCTGTCCATAGGACCACTTTAAGCCGTACACTCCACAGAGTTGGGCTTTACGGAAGAGTGGCCAGAAAAAAGCCATTGCTTCTAGAAAACAATAAGCAGACATGTTTGATGTTTGCCAAAAGGTATGTGGGAGACTCCCCAAACATATGGAAGAAGGTACTCTGGTCAGATGAGCAGAAATGTAGCTTTTTGACCATCAAGGAAAATGCTATGTCTGGTGCAAACCCAACACCTCTCATCACCCCGAGAATACCATCCCCACAGTGAAGCATGGTGGTGGCAGCATCATTCTGTGGGGATTTTCTTCATCTGCAGGGACTGGGAAACTGGTCAGAATTGAGGGAATGATGGATGCAGGGAAATCTAAATGCAGGGAAATTCTTGAGGGAAACCTGTTTCAGTCTTCCAGAGATTTGAGACTGGGATGGAGGTTCACCTGCCAGCAGGCCAATGACCCTAAGCATACTGCTAAAGCAACACATGAGTTGATTAAGGGGAAACATTTCAATGTCTTGGAATGGCCTAGTCAAAGCCCAGACCTCAATCCAATTGAAAATCTGTGGTTTGACTTAAAGATTGCTGTATACCAGCGGAACCCATCCAACTTGAAGGAGCTGGAGCAGTTTTGCCTTGAAGAATGGACAAAAWTCCTAGTGGCTAGATGTGCTGAGGTTATAGAGACAGCCCAAGAGACTTGTAATGTAATTGCAGCTGTAATTGCTGCAAAAGGTGGCTCTACAAAGTATTGACCTTGGGGGGGTGAATAGTTATGCACGCTCAAGTTTTCCATTTTTTTGTCATATTTCTTGTTTGTTTCACAATAAAAAACATTTTGCATCTTCAAAGTGGTAGGCATGTTGTGTAAAACAAATGATACAAACCGCCCAAAAATCAATTTGAATTCCAGGTTGTAGGGCAACAAAATAGGATAAATGCTAAGGGAGTGAATACTTTCACAAGCCACTGTGGTCTCTTGCTTCAGAGGTTTGAGTAGAGAAGGTTTCCCAGTCTAGCTATGAAGAATGGCTGTCGTTCTATCCGAGTCCACCCATGCAGCTTTACAAAGATGATGGAACAAAATGGCGGCCATTATATCCGTCAAACTGTGTCTATTATATTGACAAGATAGTCAAGTGACCGCTCTAACAATGGAAATACAGTGAGCTTCAAAAGTATTGGGACAGTGACAATTCTTCATTTATTTGGGCTCTGTACTCAAGCACTTTAATTCTTTAATAATAATGGGTGAGAAAGTTAGACCCACAAATATCATACGCCCCCTAAAAAATGCAAACTTGTAAAGGTGAGAGGTTAGCATGTCTTGGGGGTATGATATTTGTGCATCTGTAACTTTCTCACTCATCACTATTCACGATTCATTTAGGATTATCCATAATCATGGTAGCATCCACATTAATGTATAAGTGTTCAAACACATATTATATTCAGAGTTACAATAAAAGTGACTCCAAAATGACACAATACGTTATTTACCATTAATTTATACTGGGCACAAAATAACCTGAAACACAGCCAAAACAAACAGCAAATGCATCCAACATGTTTGTAGAGTCACAAGCTTGATGTAGTCATTGCGTGGTATGAATACGGGACAAAATAGTGAACTTTTGACTACTTTAATACACATAAGTGAATTTGTCCCAATGCCTTTGGTCCACTAAAATGGAGGGTCTATGCATAAAAAGTTCTGTAATTTTTAAACGGTTCACCCAATATGGATGAAAAAACATTAAAATTAATGCTGACATTCTGCACATTAACCTCATAGTCATTGTATAATTTCAAATCCACAAAAAAAAGGTGACACATGTCCTCAAAGATGGAAGGTAGACGGGAGGAGGTGAGATCAGGTGGGACCATTCTAGCCAATGAGAGGGCAGATACGCGTGTGAACGAGTACAAACAAAATATGAACAATTATGCACTCACTACTGCAAGTCTCTGTGGATAAGAGCGTCTATTTTACTGCTGCTATTTAAATACTTGTTACTTCTTTTTTCTTATTCATATTTGTTAAACTGCATTGTTGGTTAGGGGCTTGTAAGTAAGCATTTCACTGTAAGGTCTACACCTGTTGTATTCGGCGCATGTGACTAATACAATTTTATTTTATTTTATTTGATCAGTGCATTCGTAACAACCTAACCATTACGAAACTTCTATTCAATCAAATAAGCCTCACGTAGCAAATGACAAATTACATTTTTTGTTGACCAAATTCGACACTCATTGACCTCCATACAAACATTTCCTCACTTAATTTTCATGGACAGATTAAAACCTCCCACTTCGGTTTGTCCTCTTTCAGCTTTCTAAAGATGATGGAACAAAATGGCTGCCGTTCTGAGTCCAACCATTCAGCTTTCTAAAGATGATGGAACAAAATGGCTGCCATTCCGAGTCCAACCATTCAGCTTTCTAGAGATGATGGGTCAAAATGGCTGTCATTCTGAGTCCAACCATTCAGCTTTCTAAAGATGATGGAACAAAATGGCTGCCGTTCTGAGTCCAACCATTCAGCTTTCTAAAGATGATGGAACAACATTTCTAGGGAGGAAATCTTGGCTCTTGTCAAAGTCCGGAGATGCTTTTGCAACTGACTGACGGCATATAGTACCATACAGGGCTATACTACAGGCAAACAGAAGATGTAAAGGCAGAGTATGGAGCCAAAATATCCCTCCATAATCTCTATGCATGTGTATGTCTGGTACCTTGGCTAACAGCCTGTCCCCTCTTTCCATCTTTATAAAATCATTCTAAGGGCTCAAGCTGGGCCGGAGGACCATAAAACCTTAATAGGATCCAAAACTGGATTACAGAAGTGGGAGTGAAGCACTGTAGTTAAATCTGCCCCCAAAGGCCATCAGAGTGGTAAAGGAAGTAAATGTGTGTTTGTGTTTGTTTGTGTGTATGTAAAGACATTTCTGACACTGATCAGAGCAAGAACAAATTGTGCAAATTACAAACAGGATAAGACGAACAGCCTTGGCCCGTGTTATTAACAATTTACAGTACATCTTCTCCTACAACCTCAACACTCACTCAACACACGCCCGAGAAAATACACTACATGACCAAAAGTATGTGGACACAAGCTCGTCCAATATCTTATTCCAAAATCATAGGTATTAAAATGGAGTTGCTCCCCCCTTTGCTGRWATAACAGCCTCCACTCTTCTGGGAAGGCTTTCCACTAGATGTTGGAGCATTGCTGCAGGGACTTGCTTCCATTCAGCCACAAGAGCATTAGTGAGGTCGGGCACTGATGTTGTGCGATTAGGCCTGGCTCGCAGTCTGTGTTCCAATTCATCCCAAGGGTGTTCGTTGAGGTTGAGGTCAGGGCTCTGTGCAGGCCAGTCAAGTTCTTCCACACCAATCTCAACAAACCATTTCTATATAGACCTTGCTTTGTGCATGGGGGCATTGACATGCAGAAACAGGAAAGGGCATTCCCAAAACTGTTGCCACATTGTGTGCTGTAGCGTTAAGATTTCCCTTCACTGGAACTAAGGGGCCCGAGCCATGAAAAACAATCCCAGACCATTATTTCTCTTTCAGCAAACTTACAGTTGGCACTATGCATTGGGGCAGGTAGCTCTCTCTTGGCATCCGCCAAACCCAGATTCATCCGTCAGAATGCCAGATGGTGAAGCGTGATTCATCACTCCAGAGAACGCGTTTCCACTGCTCCAGAGTCCAATGGCGGCGAGCTTTACACCACTCCAACCGTCGTTTGGCATTGCGCATGGTGAACTTAGGCTTGTGTGRGGCTGCTCAGCCATGGAAACCCATTTTATGAAGCTCCCCACGAACAGTTCTTGTGATGACCTTGTTTCCAGAGGCAGTTTGGAACTCGATAGTGAGTGTTGCAACCAAGGACTGATGATTTTTACGCGCTATGCATTTCAGTACTCGGTGGTCCCGTTCTATGAGCTTGTGTGGCCTACCACTTCATGACTAAGCCACTGTTGCTCCTATACGTTTCCACTTCACAATAACAGCAAACTGACTTGTTGGAAAGGTGGCATCCTATGACGGTGCCACATTGAAAGCCACTGAGCTCCTCAGTAAGGCCATTCTAKTGCCAATGTTTGTCTATGGAGATTGCATGGGTGTGTGCTCGATTTTATACACCTGTCAGCAACAGGTGTGGCTGAAATAGCCGAATCCACTACTTTGAAGGTGTGTCCACATACTTTTGTATATGCAGCACCAGTCAAAAATTTGGGCACACCTACTCATTCAAGGGTT
>NW_019957678.1:381145-393645 GCF_002910315.2 Salvelinus sp. IW2-2015 | reverse complement strand
AGGGCTGAGGGCTTTCGCACACAGTCCGCACACACAACACACACACACACACACACACAACACACACACCCACACACACACACACACACACACACACCACACACACCAGCACACCACACACACACACACACACACACACACACAGTCTTGTACAGCTAACCTTGTGGGGACATACAATTCAGTCCCATTCAAAATCCTATTCTCCCTAACCCCTAACCCTAAACCTAACCCTAATCCTAACCCGTACTCTTACCCTAACCCTAACCTTAACCCTAACCCTAACCCTAACCCAAAAACCTAAACTTTATCCTAACCCTAAACCTAACCCTAGCTCCTAACCCTAACCCTACAACTAACCCTAGCTCCTAACCTTAATATTTAACTTAATTCTAACCCTAACACTAATTCTAACCTTAACCCTAAACCCCCTAGAAATAGCATTTGAACTTGTGGGGACTAACAAAATGTACCCAGTTGGTCAATTTTTACTTTGTTTACTATTCTTGTAGGGACTTCTGGTCCCTACAATAATATATTATTCTTGTATTATTTGCAAGTGATCGATTTGGTGTTTGGAGCCACACTGGCTTTGCAAACTTGAGTTGTCTAACCAAGGCAGCAACGAGACATCCGAGTGGATCTACAGCTCAACGAACAAGCGCGCAGGGCAATGGAGCTGCACAATGAAAAGGTGAAGAAAAATAGGGAAATATTGAAAAGACTCATTGATTGTGTCATGTTTTTGTCAATTTCAAGGTGACGCAACGCCTGGTTATACTGCGTTTCTGTCTAAATGTATAGTGTCTAGAGCCATGGCATCATAATGATGGTAATAAGAGGTGGATTAATTCGGGTGGGACTGTGTAGGACCTCACTGAAGGCCCAGGCCCCAGGCCCACGGCACGCCACTGATGATAACATACGCACTATACACACACGTACACATGGATTTTGAGTTGTAGACATGTGGTAGTAGAGTAGGGGCCTGAGGGCACACACTTAGTATGTTGTGAATTCTGTAATGAATGTATTGTAATGTTTAAAAAATATACATAACTTATTATATATAAATATATATTAAGCAATTTTGCCGGACCCCAGGAAGAGTGGCTACTGCCTTGGCAGCAGCTAATGGGGATCCATAATAAATTCAAATACAAATACATCCCCCCAGCCTCTTACTGCAGCCTGGAGCCTCTGCTAACGACGTGCAAATAGTTAAATTACAAAAGGGAAAACAAATAAACATAATTATGGGTTGTATTTACAATGGTGTTTGTTCTTCACTGCTTGCCCTTTTCTTGTTGCAACAGGTCACACATCTTGCTGCTGTGATTGCACACTATGGTATTTCACCCAGTAGATATGGGAGTTTATCAAAATTGGATTAGTTTTCAAATTCTTTGTGGTTCTGTGTAATCTGAGGGAAATAGGTATCTCGTATATGGTCATACATTTGGCAGGAGGTTAGGAAGTGCAACTCAGTTTCCACCTCATTTTGTGGTCAGTGTGCACATATCCTGTCTTCTCTTGAGAGCCAAGTCTGCCTTTGGAGGCCTTTCTCAATAGCAAGGCTATGCTCACGGAGTCTGTACATAGTCAAAAATTCCCTTAATTTTGCGTCTTTCACAGTGGTCAGGTATTCTGCCACTGTGTACTCTCTGTTTAGGCCAAATAGCATTTGACTTTGCTCAGTTTTTTTGTCAATTCTTTCCAATGTGTCAAGTAATTATCTTTTTGTTTTCTCATGATTTGGTTGGGTCTAATTGTGTTGCTGTCCTGGGGCTCTGTGGGGTGTGTTTGTGTTTGTGAACAGAGCCCCAGGACCAGCTTGCTTAAGGGACTCTTCTCCAGGTTCATCTCTCTGTAGGTGATGACTTTGTTATGGACGGTTTGGGAATCGCTTACTTTTAGGTGCTTGTAGAATTGTTTGGTGTTTTACGTTGTACATGGCATGCAGTCTCAATTTGGTGTTTGTCCCATTTTGTGAATTCTTGGTTGGTGAGCGGACCCCAGACCTCACAACCATAACGGACAATGTGTGCTATAACTGAATCAAGTATTTTTAGCCAGATCCTAATTGGTATGTCTAATTTTTTGTTCCTTTTGATGGCATAGTAGGCACTTCTTGCCTTGTCTCTCAGATCGTTCACAGCTTTGTGGAAGTTACCTGTGGTGCTGATGTTTAGGCAGAGGTATGTCTAGTTTTTTGTATGCTCTAGGGCAACGGTGTCTAGATGGAATTTGTATTCGTGGTCCTGGCAACTGGACCTTTTTTGTAACACCATTGTTTTTGTCTTACTTGGATTCACTGTCAGGGCCCAGGTCTGACTGAATCTGTGCAGAAGATCTAGGTGCTGCTGTAGGCCCTCCTTGGTTGGTGACAGAAGCACCAGATCATCAGCAACAGTATAAATTTTACTTCAGATTCTAGTAGGGTGAGGCCGGGTGCTGCAGACTGTTCCAGTGCCCTCACCAATTTGTTGATATATATGTTGAAGAGGTAGGGGCTTAAGCTGCATCCCTGTTGTCACCCCCTGATCCTGTGGAAAGAATTGTGTGTTTTTTTTGCCAATTTTAACTGCACACTTGTTGTTTGTGTACATGGATTTTATAATGTCGTATGTTTTCCCCCCAACACCACATTCCATCAATTTGTATAGCAGACCCGCATGCAAAATTGAGTCAAAAGCTTTTTTGAAATCAACAAAGCAGGAAAATACTGCCTTTGTTTTGGTTTGTTTGTTTGTCAATTATGGTGTGCAGGGTGAATACATGGTCTGTTGTATGGTAATTTGGCKAAAAATTTTTTTTTATATTTGCTCAGTACATTGTTTTTACTGAGGAAATGTATGAGTCTACTGTTAATGCAGAGGATTTTCCCAAGGTTGCTGTTGATGCACATCCCCCGGTTGTTATTGGGGTCAAATTTATATCCACTTTTGTGTATTGGGGTGATCAGTCCTTGGTTCAAAATATTGGGGAAGATGCTAGTGCTGAAGATGATGTTAAAGAGTTGAAGTATAGCCAATTTGAATTTGTGGTCTGTATATTTTATCATTTCATTTAGGATACCATCAACCCCACAGGCCTTTTTGGGTTGGAGGGTTTGTATTGTGTCCTGTAGGTTATTCAGTGTAATTGGAGAACCCAATTGGTTCTGGTAGTCGTTAATAGTTAATACTAAGATTTGTATTTGATCATGTATATGTTTTTGCTGTTTGTTCTTTGTTACAGGGCCAAAAAGATTGGAGTAGTGGTTTATCCATACATCTCCATTTTGGATAGATAACTCTTCGTGTTGTTGTTTGTTTAGAGTTTTCCAATTTTCACAGAAGTGGTWAAATTTTTCAATTACATTGAACTGATTTCTGACGTGCTGTTCCTTCTTTTCCGTAATGTATTTCTCTATTGTTTTAGTGATTCACCATAGTGAAGGCTTAGGTTTTTGTGGGTGTCTATGATTTTGGTTGGATAGGTTACTCATATTTATTTCTTAGGTTTTTGCATTCTTCATCAAACCATTGTCATTGTTGCTCATTTTCTTAGGTTGTCTGCTTGACATTTTCGATTTGACAGGGAAAATGAGAGGTCAAATATGCTGTCACTTCCAGGTGTTTGTCCCCCTGGGTGTCGGTTTCTTGTCCAGTTCTGGCATTTAGCTCGCCACAGGTTAGTACATGTCCCTGAGCCTGAAATGGTTGATCCCCCTCTAGGATGAGAGGCTGTCGTCGTTAAAGTATGAGGATTCTATTGTGGGTATAGGTAGCACACATGAGGACATTTTTCTTGAGACAGTTTCCTTATTAATTACTGCCAGTTGTTAAATTCCCTGTCTTAGGTCAGTTAGGCTCACCACTTTATTGTAAGAATGTGAAATGTCAGAATAATAGTAGAAATGTCACGGCCGTTGAAGAAGAGGACCAAAGCGCAGCGTGGTGAGCGTACATTTTCTTTTATTAGAAAAGACGCCGAACAAAACAATAAACACTACAAAACAAAACGTGAAGCTTAAGGCTATGTGCCCCAAACAAAGTCAACTTCCCACAAAGACAGGTGGAAAAAGGGCTACCTAAGTATGGTCCTCAGAGACAACGATAGACAGCTGTCCCTGATTGAGAACCCTACCCCCAAAACATAGAAATACAAATAACAGAACAAAGAATACCCCACCCATATCACACCCTGACCAAACCAAAAAGAGACATAAAAAGATCTCTAAGGTCAGGGCGTGACAAGAGAGAATTATTATTTCAGCTTGAATTTTTTTCATCACATTCCGGGGGTCAGAAGTTTACAATACTCAATTAGTATTTGTAGCATTGCCTTTAAATTGTTTAACTTGGGTCAAACGTTTCGGGAAGCCTTCCACAAGCTTCCCCCACACACGACAGAGCTGGTGTAACTGAGTCAGGGTTGTAGCCTCCTTGCTCCAACGCTTTTTCAGTTCTGCCCACAACTTTTCTATAGGATTGAGGTCAGGCTTTGTGATGCCACTCAATACCTTGACCTTGTTGTCCTTAAAAACCTCTCTAGGTACGTGATACGGTAGCGTCCCACCTCTTCAACAGCCAGTGAAACTGCAGGCGCAAATTCTAAACAACAGAAATCGCATAATTAAAATTCCTCAAACATACATGTATTTTACACCATTTTAAAGATACACTTGTTGTAAATCAGCCACAGTGTTTCCGATAAAAAAGGCTTTACGACAAAAGCAAACCAAACGATTATGTTAGGTGAGTGCCTATTCACAGAAAACACAGCCATTTTTCCAGCCAAAGAGAGATTCACAAAAAGCAGAAATATAGATCAAATGAATCACTAACCTTGATGATCTTCATCAGTGACACTCATAGAGACTTCATGTTACACAATACATGTATGTTTTGTTCGGTAAAGTTCATATTTATATCCAAAAATCTGAGTTTACATTGGCGCCTTACGTTCAGAAGTTCCAAAACATCCTTTGATTTTGCAGAGAGCCACATCAATTTACAGGAATACTCATAATAAACATTGCTAAAAGATACAACTGTTATGCATGGAATTTTAGATGGACTTCTCCTTAATGCAACCGCTGTGTCAGAATTCAAAAAAGCTTTACGGAAAAAGCAAACCATGCAATAATCTGAGTCGGCGCTCAGAGCCCAATCAAGACACAAATATATCCGCCATATTATGCAGTCAACAAAAGTCATAAATAAATATAAATCTTCACTTACCTCTTCGTCGGCATGCACTCCCAGGACTCCCAATTCCACAATAAATTTTTGTTTTGTTTGGTAATGTCCATCATTTATGTCCAAATAGTTACTTTTGTTAGCGCGTTTGGTAAACAAATCCAAAGTCACGAAGCGCGTTCACTAAAAGCAGACGAAATGTCAAAAAGTTCCGTAACAGTCAGTAGAAACATGTCAAACGATGTATTGAATCAATCTTTAGGATGTTTTTAACATAAATCTTCAATAATGTTCCAACCGGAGAATTCCATTGTCTTCAGAAGTGCGATGGAACAGAGCTCCCTCTCATGTGAACGCGCATGGTCAGAGCATGGTGAGCTCATGGCAGACCTTACTCATTCCCTTCTCCTTCGGCCCCACTTCACAGTAGAAGCATCAGACAAGGTTCTAAAGACTGTTGACATRGAGTGGAAGCCTTAGGAAGTGCAACATTACCAATATCCCACTGTATCTTCAATAGGAGCTGAGTTGAAAATRGATCAACCTCAGATTTCCCACTTCCTGGTTGGATTTCTTCTCAGGTTTGTGCCTGCCATATGAGTTCTGTTATACTCACAGACATCATTCAAACAGTTTTAGAAACTTCAGAGTGTTTTCTATCCACATCTACTAATACTATGCATATTCTAGCTTTTATGGCTTTGTAGCAGGCCGTTTACTCTGGGCATGCTATTCATCCGGACGTGAAAATACTGGCCCTACCCCAAAGAAYTTTTAAGCCATTTTGCCACAACTTTGGAAGTATGCTTGGGGTCATTGTCCATTTGGAAGACCCACTTGTGACCAAGCTTTAACTTCCTGACTGATATCTCGAAATGTTGCTTCAATATATCCACATAATTTTCTTTTCTCATGATGCCATCTATTTTGTGAAGTGCACCAGTCCCTCCCGCAGCAAATCATCCCCACAACATAATGCTGCCACTCCTGTGCTTCACGGTTGGGATGGTGTTCTTCAGCTTGCAAGCCTCCCCCTTTTTCCTCCAAACATAACAATGGTCATTATGCCAAACAGTTCTATTTTTGTTTCATCAGACCACAGGACATTTCTCCAAAAAGTATGATCTTTGTCCCCATGTGCAGTTGCAAACCATAGTCTGGCTTTTTTTGGAGCAGTGGCTTCTTCCTTGCTGAGCGGCCTTTCAGGTTATGCCGATATAGGACTCATTTTACTGTGTACCTGTACCTGTTTCCTCCAGCATCTTTACAAGGTCCTTTGCTGTTGTTCTGGGATTGATTTGCACTTTTCACACCAAAGTACGTCCATCTCTAGGAGACAGAAAGCGTCTCCTTCCTGAGCGGTACGATGGCTGCGTGGTCCCATGGTGTTTATACTTGCGTACTATTGTTTGTACAGATGAACGTGGTACCCTCAGGCGTTTGGAAATTACTCCCAAGGATGAACCAGACTTGTGGAGGTCTACAATTTTCTTTCGGATGTGTTGTCTGATTTGTTTTGATTTTCCCATGATTTCAAGCAAAGAGGCACTGAGTTTGAAGGTAGGCCTTGAAATACATCCACAGGTACACCTCCAATTGACTCAAATGATGTCAATTTGCCTATCAGAAGCTTCTAAAGCCATGACATCCTTTTCTGGAATTTTCCAAGCTGTTTAAAGGCACAGTCAACTTAGTGTATGTAAACTTCTGACTCACTGGAATTGTGATACAGTGAATTATAAGTGAAATAATCTGTCTGTAAACAATTGTTGTAAAACTTACTTGTGTCATGCACAAAGTAGATGTCCTAACCAGCTTGCCAAAACTATAGTTTGTTAACAAGAAATTTGTGGAGTGGTTGAAAAAAACGAGTTTTAATGACTCCAACCTAAGTTTATGTAAACTTCCAACTTCAACTGTATGTCCTGCTGTCATGTTGAGGTCCTTGCCGTAGGGGCGGGGGGCATGGGGTGGGCAGAAGGGGCATAGGTCTGATATGGGGGGGTCTATATAGGGTGTGGCCAGGGTTTGCTTGGGGTGGTCTTAGCTGGTTGGGGTGTGGCTGGTGATGCTGTGGTCTGGGTGTAGGTACTCTTGGCGTGGGTTTTCTCTGTGCAGGTCCTTCTGGAGGGAGTCCTGCAGGTCTGGGAGGGTGTCTTGCTGGTCTGGGCGGGGTGTTCGTTGCTCTGTTGCTCCTGTGTCAGTGAGGTGCTGGGGCTACGGTTGACGGTGACGTCCTTCAGGGTCCTGGCAAAAGTTGGGATTGCTGCCATGTAGAGGTGGACCAGGCTGTGAAGGCTGTTCAGGTCCAGGGTGGAGTGGTGGGCCAGGCTGTGAAGGCTGTTCAGGTCCAGGGTGGAGTGGTGGGCCAGGCTTGAAGGCTGTCGGGTCCAGGGTGGAAGTGGTGGGCCATGGCCTGTAAGGCTGTTGAGCGTCAGTGTCCAGGGTGGAGTGTGGGGCCAGCTCGTGAAGTGCGTGTTCAGGGTCCAGGGTGGAGTGGTGGACCAGGCTGTAGTGGACCGTGAGGCTGTTCAGGTCCAGGGGTGGAGTTGGTGGCAGGCTGTGAAGGCTGTTCAAGGTCCGGGTGGAGTGGTGGCCAGGTGTGAAGGCTGTTTTCAGGTCCAGGGTGGAGTGGTGGCAGGCTGTGAAGGCTGTTCAGTCAGGGTGGAGTGGTGGACCAGGCTGTTGAAGGCTGTTCAGGTCCAGGGTGGAGTGGTGGCAGGCTGTGAAGCGTTCAGGTCAGGGGGAGTGTGACCAGGCTGTGAAGGCTGTTCAGTCAGGGTGAGTGGTGGCCAGGCTGTGAAGCTGTTCAAGGTCAGGGTGGAGTGGTGGACAGGCTGTGAAGGCTGTTCAGTCCAGGGTGGAGTGGGTGGACCAGGTTTGTGAAGGCTGTTCAGGTCGTAGGGTGAGTGGTGGGCCAGGCTGTGAAGGCTGTTCAGGTCCAGGTGGAGTGGTGGGCCAGGCTGTGAAGGCTGTTAGGTCCAGGGTGGAGTGGTGACAGGCTGTGAGGCTGTTCAGTCCAGGGTGGAGTGTGACCAGGCTGTGAAGGCTGTTCAGGTCCAGGGTGGAGTGGTGGACCAGGCTGTGAAGGCTGTTCAGGTCCAGGGTGGAGTGGTGACCAGCTGTGAAGGCGTTCAGTCCAGGTGGAGTGGTGACCAGGTGTGAAGGCTGTTCAGTCCAGGGTGGACGTGGCGGGGCAAGGTATACATTGGGTTTCACCCGCTGTATGGTGGATGAAGGAAATCTCTTGTGGTAGCAGCGGTGGAACCACTTGTGCGTTGGGGGAGAAGTGGAAGAAGCTTTTTCATCATTCCTTGAGTACTGTTTGCACCCTTTCCTGCTGGCCCTCAGGTCATTTGTGCCCGTGTGAATTATGATGTGGCTGGGGGACTGTCTGTCCTCTGACAACAGCTCCAGGACATGCCTAGTGTTGGCACCAGAGTTTAACCGCTTTGTGTTTAGGAAAAGTGATCCTTTTGAATGTATTTGCCATTTGAGTCAATGAGGAGCACAATCTCGGCTTTGTGTGTACTTAGCGGATGTGGGGGGGTTTCAGGAGGGCTATCAGGGAGCTGACAGGGGGCTGTTAAAGGTGGTCTGGTCTGTTGGGTTGGTGGGTCCTGTGTTGTCTGTCATTGTGGTGTGAGGTTGTGGTCTGGATCTGAGCTGGGCTGTTCTGCTGGCTTTGTCTGGGGGAGTGTCCTGCTCTTGTCACACCTCAGCTGTCTGACTCGTCCTTCAGTGCCGTGTGTGCTCTTTAAGTTCTCTCACCTCAGTCCGTAGAGCAGCCTTCTCTCAGACAGCGTCATCTCCACCTCTTCCTCCGGGTCTGATAGTGGTGGGGGGGGGGGGGGGGGGGGTTGTTTGTGGGTTTGTTCTGTCTGGATTGTGGTGGACTAGCTCTCTGGCTCCACATGTCTCTCTCCAGCTTCTCTGTCTCTCTCTCTCTGTCTGTGTCTCTCTCTCTCTGAACCCCCTCTCCCTCTCTCTCTCTGGTAGCTGGCGGGAGAGTGGCAGTGCTGTCAATGCCCTCAGATGTGGACTCATTACGCCAGCTTACCTCAAGGTTAGAACTGAGCTGGGAGGGGATCGATCCCTACCAGGGACACACAGGCAAACCACCGCCCCGCACAGCACAGGACGACTGAAAACAAATTAGGCCTTGCTGCACTTTTAAACACACACATAGGTACATGCAAGCACGCACGCACGCATGTGCGAGCACACATGCACAAACACAGATGCGTAGCACACACACACATGTACATGGGGGACAAACGTTCACACACACACAGACACATGCATGCAAGGCACACACACACACACACACCGGCAAAATACAGAGGGAGTAGCTTGAGAAAATAACAGTGCAGTAATGAAATAGTCCTACAGTTTGGGGTGTGCAGATCATACATACAGTATCAGTCCAAGGGTTTTTCTTTATTTTTACTCTAATGAACTTATCTTCTGCAGCGAAGGTAACTCTGGGTCTTCCATTCGTGTGGTGGTCCTCATGAGAGCCAGTTTCATCATGGTCTGCGCCCATGTGTTGACTATCGAGGTCTAAATCAAATCACGGTGAGGTACAGTTACCCGCTACCTCTCATCGCCCTGGCGATTGAGTCAATGCACGGGGCGCGCTTCTTCACTAAACTAGATCTCAGGAGCGCGTACAACCTGGTGCGTATCCGGGAGGGAGACGAGTMGAAGACGGAGTTCAGTACCACCTCAGGACATTATTTTGTAGACTTTGTAGACAAGATTTTCAGGGATCTGCACGGGCAGGGTGTAGTGGTGTATATTGATGACATTCTGATATACTCCGCTACACGTGCCGAGCATGTGTCCCTGGTGCGCAGGGTGCTTGGACGATTGTTGGAGCATGACCTGTACGTCAAGGCTGAGAAATGCCTGTTCTTCCAGCAGGCCATCTCCTTCCTAGGGTACCGCTTTTCCACCTCAGGGGTGGAGATGGAGAGTGTCTGCATTTCAGCCGTGCGTCATTGGCCGACTCCCACCACGGTAAAGGAGGTTTTTAGGGTTTGCCGAGGTTTTGGCCAGGTGGCGGCTCCCATTACCTCACTGCTGAAGGGGTGTCCTGTACGTTTGCAGTGGTCGGCTGAGGCGGACAGGGCTTTTGGTCACCTAAGGGCTRTGTTTACCTCGGCTCCCGTGCTGGCCCATCCGGATCCTTCTTTGGCGTTCATAGTGGAGGTGGATGCGTCCGAGGCTGGGATAGGAGCCGTGCTCTTTCAGCGCTCGGGCACGCCACCGAAGCTCCGCCCCTGTGCTCCCCGTCAGGCAAGGTGGGTCATGTTTTTTACCCGTTTTGTGTTTACCCTGTCCTACAGACCAGGTTCTCAAAATGTGAWGGCAGACGCACTGTCCCGGCTGTATGACACAGAGGAGCGGCTCATGGATCATACTCCCATACTCCCGGCCTCCTGCCTGGTAGCGCCGGTCGTGTTGGAGCCGGAGGCGGACATTGAACAGGCGTTATGTACAGAGCCCGTTCCCCTCCAGTGTCCAGCTGGGCGTCTGTACGTTCCGTCTGCTGTCCGCGACCGGCTGATCTATTGGGCCCACACGTCACCCTCCTCTGGTCATCCTGGTATAGGTCGGACAGTGCGCTGTCTTAGTGGGAAGTACTGGTGGCCCACTTTGGCTAAGGACGTGAGGGTTTATGTTTCCTCCTGCTCGGTGTGCGCCCAGTGCAAGGCTCCTAGGCACAGTTACAACCCTTACAACGGCCGTGGTCGCACCTGTCGGTAGATTTCCTGACCGATRTTCCTCCCTCACAGGGTAACACCACGATCCTGGTCGTTGTGGATTGTTTTTCTAAGTCCTGTMGTCTCCTCCCTTTGCCCGGTCTCCCTACGACCCTACAGACTGCGGAGGCCTTGTTTACACATGTCTTCCGGCACTACGGGGTGCCTGAGGATATAGTGTCTGATCGGGGTCCCCAGTTCACGTCGAGGGTCTGGAGGGCGTTCATGGAACGTCTGAGGGTCTCGGTCAGCCTTACCTTTTCACCTCGAGAGTAACGGGCAGGGGGAGAGAGTGAACCAGGATGTGGGTAGGTTTCTGAGGTCTTATTGCCAGGACCGGCCGGGGTTAGTGGGCGGCGTTCGTGCCCTGGGCAGAGATGGCCCAGAACTCGCTCCGCCACTCCGCCACTCCTCCGCTAACCTCTCCCCCTTCCAGTGCGTACTGGGGTACCAGCCGGTTCTGGCGCCTTGGCATCAGAGCCAGATCGAGGCTCCTGCGGTGGACGACTGGTTCAGGCACGCGGAGGAGACATGGCACGCCACTCATGTTCACCTTCAGCGGGCCGTGCTGCACCAGAAATCCAGCGCAGACCGTCAACGCAGTAAGGCCCCGGTGTTCGCACCGGGGGACCGGGTCTGGCTCTCGACCAGAAACCTGCCCTTCCGCCTGCCCTGCCGGAAGCTGGGTCCMCGGTTTTAGGGGCCATTTAAAGTCCTGAGGAGACGGAACGAGGTATGTTACAGGTTTCAGCTTCCCCCTGATTACCGTAGTAACCCCTCGTTCCATGTGTCTCTCCTCAGGCCGGTGGTGGCTGGTCCGCTCCAGGAGTGTGAGGTCCGGGAGGTTCCTCCGCCCCCTCTGGACATCGAGGGGGCCCCGGCGTATTCAGTTCGAGTTATACTGGACTCGAGGCATCAGGCAAGGGGCCTTCAGTACCTCGTGGAGTMYGAGGGGTACGGTCCGGAGGAGAGATGCTGGGTTCCGGTGGAGGACGTGTTGGACCCTTCAATGCTGCGGGAGTTCCACCGTCTCCGTCCGGATCGCCCTGCTTCTCGCCCTCCGGTTCGTCCCCGAGTCCGGCGTCTGCGCGCTGCTGGKGCCGCACGTCAGGMAGGAGGGTACTGTCACGACTTCCGCCGAAGTCGGTTCCTCTCCTTGTTCGGGCGGCGCTCGGCGGTCGACGCCGCCGGTCTACTAGCCATCGCCGATCCACTTTTCATTTTCCATTGGTTTTGGCCTGACAGAAGGAAATACATTCCACAAATTAACTTTAAGAAGGCACACCTGTTAATTGAAATGCATTCCAGGTGACTACCTCATGAAGCTGGTTGAGAAAATGCCAAGAGTGTGCAAAGCTGTCACAAAGGCAAAGGGTTCCTACTTTGAAGAATCTCAAATATAAAACATATTTTGATTTGTTGAACACTTTTTTGGTTACTACATGATTCCGTATGTGTTATTTCATAGTTTTGATGTCTTCACTATTATTCTACAATGTAGAAAATAGTACAAATTAAGAAAAACCCTTGAATGAGTAGGTGTTCTAAA
>NW_019957678.1:377189-380656 GCF_002910315.2 Salvelinus sp. IW2-2015 | reverse complement strand
CTCCGCCTGCTCCCTGGATCTCTCCGCCTCTCCCCTGGATCTCTCGCCTCTCCCCTGGATCTTCTCGCCTCCCCTGTTCCTCTCGCCTCTCCCCTGGTTCTCCGCCTCTCCCCTGGATATCTCGCCTCTCCCCTGGATCTCTCGCCTCTCCCCTGGATCTCTTGCCCTCTCCCCTGGATCTCCCGCCTCTCCCCTGGATCTCCTGCCTCTCCCCTGGATCTCCTGCCTCTCCCCTGGATCTCTCGCCTCTCCCCTGGTTTTCTCGCCTGGTTTTCTCGAATAAAATGCAAATTAATTATTTAAAAATCATACAATGTGATTTTCTGGATTTTTGTTTTAGATTCCGTCTCTCACAGTTGAAGTGTACCTATGATAAAAATTACAGACCTCTACATGCTTTGTAAGTAGGAAAACCTGCAAAATCGGCAGTGTATCAAATACTTGTTCTCCCCACTGTATGTGTGTGTGTGTGTGTATATATGTCTGTATATACACTACCGGTCAAAATAGTCCTGGCACTTGCTGGACTTTCTTGGGCGCCCTGAAGCCTTCTTCACAATAATTGAACCGCTCTCCTTGAAGTTCTTGATGATCCGATAAATGATTGATTTAGGTGCAATCTTACTGGCAGCAATGTCCTTGCCTGTGAAGCCCTTTTTGTGCAAAGCAATGATGACGGCACATGTTTCCTTGCAGGTAACCATGTTTGACAGAGGAAGAACAAGGATTCCAAGCACCACCCTCCTTTTGAAGCTTCCAGTATGTTATTCAAACTCAATCAGCATGACAGAGTGATCTCCAGCCTTGTCCTCGTCAACAATCACACCTGTGTTAACGAGAGAATCACTGACATAATGTCAGCTGGTCCTTTTGTGGCAGGCTGAAATGCAGTGGAAATGTTTTTGGGGGATTCAGTTCATTTGCATGGCAAAGAGTGACTTTGCAATCACTCTTCATAATATTCTGGAGTATATGCAAATTGCTATCATACAAACTGAGGCAGCAGACTTTGTGAAAATGTATATTTGTGTCATTCTCAAAACTTTTGGCCACAACTGTATATATATATATACACACACACACACATATATACACAGTATTCGAAACTCAGAACAGCCTCAATTTGTCGGGGCATGGACTCTGCAAGGTGTCGAAAGCGTTCCACAGGGATGTTGGCCCATGTTGACTCCAATGTTTCCCACAGTTGTGTTAAGTTGGCTTGATGTCCTTTGGGTGGTGGACCATTCTTGATACATACGGGAAACTGTTGTGCGTGAAAAACCCAGCAGCGTTGCGGTTCTTGACACACTCAAACCGGTGCACTTGGCACCTACTACCATACCCCGTTCAAAAGCACTTTAATCTTTTGTCTTGCCAATTCACCCTCTGAATGACACACATACACAATCCATGTCTCAATTGTCTCATGGCTTAAAAATATTTTTTTTTACCTGTCTCCTCCACTTCATCTCCACTGATTGAAGTGGATTTAACAGGTGACATCAATAAGGGGTCATAGCTTACACCTGGATTCTTAATGTTTCGTATAATCAGTCTTTAGATGTGTTATTGTCACATACACTGGATAGATGAGAAAGGCTTGCTGGCTGTGAAAGATATTAATGAAGAAATGGCACTAGTGAAGCAAGAGAGTGGGGATAGAGCTGAGAGATCATGGGGAGAGGCAAGATCCAGGGGAGAGGCGGTGTTGCAAAGCTGTCACAAAGGCAAAGAGGGTTCCTACTTCTGAGAATCTCAAAGTATAAAACATATTTTTGATTTTTTGAAACACTTTTTTTGGTCTACTACATGATTCCGTATGTGTGTATTTCATACGTTTTTGATGTCTTCACTATTATTTACACAATGTAGGAAATAGTACAATATTAAGAAAAAACCCTTGATGTGAGTTAGGCTGTTCTAAATATTTTGACCGGTTAGTGTATAATACGGACATATATACACACAACAAAAACACACATACAGTGGGGAGACAGAAGTATTTGATACACTGCCGATTTTGCAGGTTCTTCCTGACTTACAAAAGCATGGTAGAAGGTCTGTAATTTTTATCATAGGTACCTTGCAACTGTGAGAGACGGAATCTAAAAACAAAATCCAAAAATCACATTGTATTTGATTTTTAAATAATAATTTGCATTTTATTCGAGAAAACCAGGCGAGGAAAACCAGGGGAGAGGCGAGAGATCCACGGGGAGAGGCGAGGAGATCCAGGGGGAAAGGGGGAGGCAGGAGATCCAGGGGAGAGGCGGGAGATAGGGAGAGGCAGAAAACCAGGGGAGAGCGAAGAGATCCAGGGGAGAGGCGAGAATATTCCAGGGGAGAGGCGGGAGAACCAGGGAGAGCGCGAGAGAACCAGGGGAGAGGCGAGAGATCCAGGGGAGAGGCGAGAGATCCAGGGAGAGGCGAGAGGATCCAGGGAGAGCGGAGAAACCAGGGGGAGGCGAGAGAACCAGGGAGAGGCGAGAGATCCAGGGGAGAGGCGAGAGATCCAGGGGAGAGGCGAGAGAACCAGGAGAGGCGAGAGATCCAGGGGAGAGCGGGACCGGGGAAGGCGAGAGAACAGGGGAGAGGCGAGAGAACCAGGGGAGAGGCGAGAGATCCAGGGGAGAGGCAGGAGATCCAGGGAGAGCGGAAGAACCAGGGGAGAGGCAGGAGATCCAGGGAGAGGCGAGAGACACCAGGGAGGCAACGAGAGGCGGAGAACCAGGGGAAGCGAGAGATCCAGGGGAGAGGCGGGAGAACCAGGGAGAGGCGAGGGAGAACCAGGGAGAGCGAGAGATCCAGGGGAGAGCGAGGACAGGAGAGCAGGAGATCCAGGGGAGAGGCGAGAGAACAGGGGAGAGCAGGAGATCCAGGGAGAGGCAGGAGATCCAGGGGAGAGCAGGAGATCCAGGGAGAGGCAGGAGATCAGGGAAGCGGGAGACAGAAGAAAGGCCAGGGAGAGGCAGGGGAGATCCAGGGGAGGAAGAGAGATCCAGGGAGAGGAACGAGAGAAAGAGTGAGGGAAGAGCTTGGAGGAGAGAGAGTGAGGAGTGAGGGGAGAGGATGGAGAAGTGAGGAGAGAGAGTGAGGAACAAGGGAGCGAATGGAGAGGAGGTAAGTGGCCAAAGGGCTTTGCCTGGAAAATAGTCTTGGTTGAAACTGAACTGGGGGGAGAGTGGGGGGAGAAGACAGATGTCCTTTGTGTGCGCAGTATGAATCCAGTAATACCTTTACTGCCTCTGAACTCTGCCTATCAACCCCTGGAAAAAACACAGTATGTTTGTGTGTGTTGTGTGTGGTGTGTGTGTGTGTGTGTGTTGTGTGTGTGTGTGTGTGTGTGTGTGTGTGTGTGTGTGTGTGTGTGTGTGTGTGTGTGTGTGTGTGTGTGTGTGTGTGTGTGTGTGTGTGTTGTGTGTGTCGTGTGTGTGTGTGTTCGTGAGTGTGTGTTGTTGTGTGTGTGT
>NW_019957678.1:362514-377164 GCF_002910315.2 Salvelinus sp. IW2-2015 | reverse complement strand
GTGAGTGAGTGAGTGAGTGAGTGAGTGACAGGAACCGGGGTACATTCCATGTTAAGTTGGTAGTCGTAATGCAAAGCTAATCGGCATTGTTGCATTCATACATACTATCTGTCTTTATCTAGAATCTTTACAACAATGCGATAACAAAGGTAGTTTTCAAAGTGGAACTCTTTTTGCATTAATGCAACACAAATCAGAAAAAAATATATTTCTTCGATTCCACCATCCTCAAATGGCTGAGCCCTTCATACAACAACGGTGTAGATTGAAAATGGGAAAAAGGTAAATTGCAATTTCACACCAAGCAGAAGTGAGAATGTTTCTGTATTGCAGTAGGAGAAATCCAATCTAGAAGGAGTGTATCACGTTGCATTGTTTACACCCTACGTGACTAATGGACTGAGACATTTACGACTGCATCCCGAATGGCATCGCATTCCCTATATAGTACCCTATATACACCTTATTCCCTATAAGTAGTGCACTACATAGGGTGCCATTTGGGAAGCAGACATTCACAGCAGCCAGGAACTGATATGCATGTTGCTGCTGTGAGTGTGACGGCATCTTAATCACTCACTGTTGTTCTATTGAAAGATGAAATACTCTGTTTTTCCAATTGTTCGCATGAGCAGGAGAATAATTGTCTCCCTTGGTTGTGACTCGAAACATGATTGTTAAATGTATATGTAATTTTAGGTAAGCCTGTACTATTATCACTGCTGCTAGGACAAAACTGAAATGACACTTGACTGATCCAGTGTAGGCCTATAGACCTATGTTAAATACGATTCAAAACCCTGACGTTTTAAAAGTCGTCTTCTCTACAGAATACAACAATGAACACCATGAACACTGCAGATGCCAGGACACCATGGAAGTGCACAGAGGCAAAAAGAGAAGCAGACAAAATCGTTTTTGAGTGTGAGATTCATGAGCGAGTCCATGTGCATTGTCTTGCTGACTGTGAGAATGGGAGCCATTTCCAAACTCAATGCATTTGACATTTTAGTCATTTAGCATACACTCTTATCCAGAGCGACTTACAGCTAGTGCATTCATCTTAAGATAGCTAGGTGGGACAACCACAAATCAGAGGCATAGAAAGTACATTTTTCCTCAAAGTAGCTATCAGTGGAGTCAGAGCTAGGGGGGGGGGCAGAATGTTACAACCATCTTTCAGACGTTGTCAGTAGCCCAACTATTCTTCAACCAGAAACCACTGCCTTGCTATAAGGTGGTGGATGGGTGATGCTATGAAAAAAAGGTATCGAAACGGTAAAATCGTGTGGGAGTCTAGGCTTTTGGCTATTATTTCTACAACGGTGGCTAAAGTAAACCCATGTTCATCACCACAATACCACAGTCAATCACTATATTCATCATCAGTCATCGCTATTATATAGAAGAGATATGTACTATAAGAGCCCAGGGGTGACAACAGTTTTAGCCAGTGTTTGATGAGTATACTAAACATTAGGGACACCTTGWAAGGGGRTTGTAAGTAAATATTTCACTGTTGTTTTCGGCGCATGTGACTAATAAAATTTGCTTTGATTTGACCTTCCTAATATTGAGTTGCAGCCCACTTTTGCCCTCAGAACAGCCTCAGTTCGTCGGGGKATGGACTCTACAAGGTGTCGAAAGCGTTCCGCATGGATGCTGGCCCATGTTGACTACAATGCTTACCACAGTTGTGTCAAGTTGGCTGGATGTACTTTGGGGGGTGGTCCATTCTTGATACACATGGGAAACTGTTGAACGTGAAAAACCCAGTAGCGTTGTAGTTCTTGACACCAACTGGTGCGCCTGGCACCTACTACCATACCCCGTTCAAAGGCACTAAAATCCTTCTTTAACCCCTCCCCTTTATCTACACTGATTGAAGTGGGTTTAACAAGTGACATCAACAAGGGATTCACCTGGTCAGTCTGTCATGGAAAGAGTGTTCCTAATGTTTTGTCCACTCAGTGTACATTTGACTGCAGCGTCACCCTGACTCATTGACACCCCCTCTACACAATACCATAAAGACATCACAAGAGTGTGTGTGTGTGTGTATGTTCGTTTCAATCCTACTCCGTAAGAGAAATCACTATTCATCTGACATAATGGTTGCCCTGCTATAAAGACATCAAATTACCAGCTGTCATAAATAATAAACAAAAACAACTTTAATTCACACTGAACACCCCTCCCGGACGGAAACCTTGATAGGGACTGCTAATGGTGAAGGAATTAATATGCATGGCGAACAGCTTGGGCGAATGTACCTTTGCACTCCGAACAGGTGTCTTGWATGTGAAGACCGTGGCGCCTTGCTCGCGGAAAACCAAATGTACACTTCTTAATGGGATAGCGAGCATATGTTGAAGTWGGTACAAGAAAATCATAATGTTTGTTATTTGTTTATAGTGCACGTTGAGCCACGGAATCCGTTGAATAATACATTAGGGAGCAGGGATTTAGAGGTATAATTGTCCATGCAGGAGGAAGTATCTTCACTTTAGTGCCAGTGAATCTTTCCTCTCCGAACATATAGGTGGGCATTTTAGCTAACCTAGCCTAGGATATATTTCTAGGACTATGCCCATTAGTAGGGCGGTCATGAATGGCAGCCTCACAGACTTGCAGGTCAAGCACCATTGACAATAGTGGGACAAGTGGAAGGAAAGATGGGGCTGAGGAGGGGCGTAGAAAGGAAGAAGGCAGTCAGAGAGAGAGAGAGAGTTGGACAATAAAAGTAGGAATGGAATCAGTGGAATTGCTCTCGTAAAGCAACACATGTTGAGACAAAATGTGGGCTCCAGGTAGAGAGAAAGAAAGAGAGGGGAAGAGAGAGAAAGAAAGAGACAGACAGACAGACAGACAGACAGACAGACAGACAGACAGACAGACAGACAGACAGACAGACAGACAGACAGACAGACAGACAGACAGGACAGACAGACAGAACAGGACAGGACAGACGACAGACACAGACAGAAAGACAAGACAGACAGACAGACAGGACAGACAGACAGACAGACAGACAGACAGACAGACAGACAGACAGACAGACAGACAGACAGACAGACAGACAGACAGACAGACAGACAGACAGACAGACAGACAGACGACAGCAGACAGACAGAGACACAATGGGCTGCATAGAAAAACACCAGTCATTCTAACCAAAATTCTATTCTGAGATAACAAAAACCCATTAACAATCTACAGCACACTTACAATTTTAAAACTAAAAAGGATTAGAGAGGCAAAGAGTAGTAAGCTACACTGTGGGACTCCCGAGTGGCTAGAGGTGTCACTACAGACACCCTGGTTCGAATCCAGGCTGTACCACAACCGCCGTAGAGCCCATAGGGCGGCGCACAATTGGCCCAGCGTCGTCCGGTTTGGCCGGTGTAGGCCGTCATTGAAAATAAGAGTTTGTTCTTGACTTGCCTAATTAAATAAAGGTTTCATTATGTCTGCCACACTAAACCTCAGAAGCTTTACCAACTTTAGACCGCCTAGCCTATTTGGTTGAAAGGGGGCTGGTTTTGCTTGTCATTGTTGGTGCTATTGGCTGAGTTAGCGAGTCCAGACTGTTTCACCACAACAAGCTGGTGGCTTGGTGCACTGCGGTGTGGTGCTGTACAGAAGTGGGGGCGCGTGCCCAGCTAATGAATTCCAGAATGAAACCACTTTAGCCTTCATAAAGGTGCTCGGCTCCATCCATACGGAGAGACACACGCGCCTCCAGCCATTCCATTAGCGTATGAAGTGCCCGGAGATGAACAAGGTGCATCTACGCCGCCAATAACATCACTCTAGCAGAACCCCTCTAAAAGCTCCAAGTTCACCTACCCATCCCCTGCCCCCTGTCATTAGCATTCCAGCCCATTCCCCAAGCACTTTTATTGGTCTGGCTTTTTATCTCTTTAATATGATTGGCTGAATTGGACCTGGGGAGGCGGAGAGTTGTAAATCACTAGCTGGTCATCAGTGTGATTAAAGAGCATTTGCCCCTAAAAACCAATTCTCCTTTTGAAAACAGCCTATGTGTCATCAATATGAGTCAGAAACTTGATTCTAGTGTCAAAATTGACTACAAAGTGAAACAGGATAACTTGGTTAATAAAGTCAGTCTCGTCCAAACTGAGATTTGTGAGACGATACTAGAATAAAATACCAAGCGGAAGTCAGTCCTCTTTCCATTTCCCCTGAAAACAGGATGCATCGGCAATAAGAGTGAAAATGGGCTTCCATAAAGTTGCTGCAAACTGCCAATGCATTTCAACAACATTGCCAGATGACCAGGAATATATTACATCTGACACGTTCGCTTCCGTGACTGGTGTTGGTGAGAAAGCTAAAAAGAAAGCTGGTGTGGTATATGCCAATATACCACGGCTAAGGGCTGTTCTTATATACGAGGCACGAGTGGCATGAGATACAGCCCTTAGCCGTGGCGTATATTGGCCATATATCACAAACCCCTGAGGTGCCTTATTGCTATTATAAACTGGTTACCAACATAATTAGAGCAGTAAAAATAAATGTTTTGTCATACCCGTGGTATACGGTCTGGTATACCACGGCTGTCAGCCAATCAGCATTCAGGGCTCGAACCACCCAGTTTATAATTTTGGTTATACAACATTATTTGATAATGCTAGCAAGTCAGGCTAGCTAGCTATGATACCACAGCTGAACGGGGAATGTTACTGTAGCTAACTAAATAGCTAACACACCTTCACTCACACACTCATTACTGACGACCCACARMRACACCCACATGCACACAACTCTCACACCTACGCTGCAGCTAAAATTATTATTGATTAGATTTATTGATTGCCATTACCATAAGTATATATATATTGATTCTCCTACTGGTCACTATTACTCCTGTTAACAGATACACTACCGTTGAAAAGTTTGGGGTCACTTAGAAATGTCCTTGTTTTTGAAAGAAAAGCTCATTTTTGGTCAATTAAAATAACATGAAATGGATCGGAAATACAGTGTAGACATTGTTAATGTTGTAAATGACTATTGTAGCTGGAAACAGCTGTCTTTTTATAGAATATTTACATAGTCGAACAGAAGCCCATTATCAGCAACCATCACTCCTGTGTTCCAATGGCACGTTGTGTTAGCTAATCCAAGTTTATCATTTTAAAAGGCTAATTGATCCTTTAGAAAACCCTTTTGCAATTATGTTAGCACAGCTGAAAACTGTTCTGATTAAAGGAGAAATAAAACTGGCCTTTAGACTAGTTGAGTATCTGGAGCATCAGCATTTGTGGGTTTGGTGGTATATATGGAATTATTTTACTACTAGTATATTACCATCAGTATTTTATATTCCTGCTACCAGTCACATGTCTGCCCTGTTTACATGTGTACTGATATATTTACAACTAGTATATTACCATCAGTATTATATATATTCCTGCACCAGTCACTTGTCTGCCCTGTTTACATGTGTTACTGTATATTTTACTACTAGTATATACCATCAGTATTTATATTTTCCTACTACCAGTCAGCTTGTCACCCTGTTACATCGTGTACTGTATATTTTACTACTAGTATATTACCATCAGTATTTATATATTCCTACTACCAGTCACTTGTCAGCCCTGTTTACATGTATATTCACCTATCACTCCTACACTGACACTCTTACACTCACACTAACACATGTACACGTAGATACACACTCACCACACACACCCATCATTTACACTGCTGCCATACTGTTTACTATTATTATTATTTATCCTGCTACCAATCAGTCACGTTCTCCTACTCCCTGCCTACATGTACAGTACATATCTACCTCAATACTCCAGTATCCCTTCACATTGTACATTTGCTACTGGCACTGACTGTGTAAATAGCTTCTTCTCTTATTTCTTGTGTTTTTTATTTATTTATTTATTAGTTATACTATTTTGATATTGAATACTGCACTGTCGGGCAAGGCTTGCAAGTTAAGCATTTCACTGTTCTTGTGACAAATAATACTTGTAGCTTAAAACTACAAGGCATGCATTTGGATACTAGCTTGCTAGCTAGCAGCCAGCTTGCTTTCAGTATGATTTCAACTCAAACTGGCTAGCTAACGTTAGCTAGCTAGCCAGCAAACTCATTTCAACTCGGACAAAGATATTGAAATTCAACCCAGATTTGCGAGTTAGGTAGCTAGTTTGCTAGCTAGCTAGTGTTAGGGGGCTTTGTCTGCTAACCCAAAACAYTATTCATGTTCTCATAAAAGTTCATAGTGTATTTTCTTGTGCAAAAATAAATGAAGGATTGTACTTGTCTACTTCAAATATAGCTATGTTTATTTCATTCATAGGCTACCTGTGTATTTGTTTCCGACCCGCTGTTTTTGTTGTTCAGAAGCGTTATGGCCCGTCGGAACCCTCCTTACCATATCAGGAGCTGTTACAGAAGGCTGAGCCAGTGGCCAGACACAAGGCCCGCTTCAGAGTAATGGAAGACAGTTGAATCAGGTTGGTCACATTTGATCTGGTCAATGATCAAATCCTTAGATTTTGACAAATAGACAAATAGACTGCCATTATAGTTCTGGGTAAACAGCAGAAGTTGACCTCTAAACACAATTTGCTAGGTACAGTAAGTGTAGGCATACTGTCTTTATAAGGACATCAATATGATATTTACAGCATAAAATGTTTTGTTTTTGTAACACGAACACACCCAGCTATTTTTGTTGTTGTTTATATAGTACTTTATCTAGGTAGCCGGAAAGTAGAGCATTGCAGTAGTCTAACCTAGAAGTAACAAAAGCATGGATAYATTTTTCTGCATCATTTRTGGACAGAAAGTTTCWGATTTTTGCAATGTTACGTAGATGGAAAAAAGCTGTCTTTGAAACAGTCTTGATATGTTCGTCAAAAGAGAGATCAGGGTCCAGAGTAARGCCGAGGTCCTTCAGAGTTTTATTTGAGACGACTTTACAACCATCAAGATTAATTGTCAGATTCAACAGAATATCTCTTTGTTTCTTGGGACCTAGAACAAGCATCTCTGTTTTGTACGAGTTTAAAAGTAGAAAGTTTGCAGCCATCCACTTCCTTATGTCTGAAACACAGGCATCTAGAGAGGGCAATTTTGGGGCTTCGCCATGTTTCATTGAAATGTACAGCTGTGTGTCATCCGCATAGCAGTGAAAGTTAACATTATGTTTTCGAATTACATCCCCAAGAGTTAAAATATATAGTGAAAACAATAGCGGTCCTAAAACGGAACCTTGAGGAACACCGAKATGTACAGTTGATTGGTCAGAGGACAAACCATTCACAGAGACAAACTGATATCTTTCCGACAGATAAGATCTTTAAACGAGGCCAGAACTTGTCCGTGTAGACCAATTTGGGTTTCTAATCTCTCCAAAAGAATGTGGTGATCGATGGTATCAAAAGCAGCACTAAGGTCTAGGAGCACGAGGACAGATGCAGAGCCTCGGTRWGACGCCATTAAAAGGTAATTTACCACCTTCACAAGTGCAGTCTCAGTGCTATGATGGGGTCTAAAACCAGACTGAAGCATTTCGTATACATTGTTTGTGTTCAGGAAGGCAGTGAGTTGCTTTTTCTAAAATGGAGACATTATTTTACTGTAATAGAGGAGAAGTCCAACAACCCTGTTTATGTCTCAACTACTCAGATTACAGACACTTCTGAAATGGAAGTATCAAATAACATTGATTATGCAAAGTGAATGCTCAGTTTATCGGGCGAGACATTGGGGTACCACATACCGCTAGCAGCATTTTAGCCAAAGACTGTTATACCAGCAGTKTAGTCTGTGTTTTATAAATGTGCAATAAGCATGAAACACAATTATATAAGGAATTGGCAACTCGTTCTCATTCTGAGAGATAAGGTAGGCCACTTGATTTCAACATCGTAACAAAGTGAACAGGCTAACATGATTTTCAAATAGATGGAGACAGACAGAAAGGTGTGTTCATAACAATTCAACTGTTCAACCTTTTAAGCTAGCAAATAGATCCAAAACTTGGCTAAACTTGAAATATAAAGATTAGCTGGCTAATTACTAGCATGTGGGCTTGAGAGATTGTTGATGAGACCTGTGTTCATTTTCTATAGCCTAATGCCTGTAACAAGAACTTAGTCATTATTRGTGAATGTGCATTATGCATGTTATTCCATCACTCTCCTTCTTATTCAAATAGCCCTTGCACAGCCTGGAGGTGTGTTGGGTCATTGTCCTGTAACAAATCATAGTCCCACAAGTGCAAACCAGATGGGATGGCTTATCGCTGCAGAATTTTGTGGTAGCCACGCTGGTTAATTGTGCCTTTATTTCTAAAAAAATCATCAGCAAAGCACCCCCACACCTCTTCCTCCATGCTTCACGGTGGGAACCACACATGCAGAGATCATCCGTTCACCTACTCTGCGTCTCACAAAGACACAACGGTTATAACCAAAAATCTCAAAGTTGGACTCATCAGACCAAAGGACAGATTTCCACCGGTCTAATATCCATTGCTCGTGTTTCTTGGCCCAAGCAAGTCTCTTATTATTATTGGTGTCGTTTAGTAGTGGTTTCTGTGCAGTAATTCGGCCATGACGGTGTGATTCACGCAGTCTCCTCTGAACAGTTGATGTTAGATGTGTCTGTTACTTTTATTTGCAATTCCTGAGGCGGGTAACTCCCATGAACTTATAACTCTGCGTCTTCCTTTCCTGTATTGGTCCTCATGAAAGCTAGTTTCATCAAAGTGCTTGATGGTTTTTGCGACTGCACTTGAAGAAACGTWAAAAATTCTTGACATTTTCTGTATTGAGTGACCTTCGTCTCTTCATCTTCATCTTCATCTCCATCTCCATCTCATAATGATGGACTGTCATTTCTCTTTTCTTATTTGATCTGTTCTTGCCATAATATGGACTTGGTCTTTTACCAAATAGTGCTATATTCTGTATGCCAACCCTACCTTGTCACAACACAACTGATTGGCTCAAACGCATTAAGAAGGAAATCAATTCCACAAATTAACTTTTAACTTCTCTAGGGTAGGGGGCAGCATTTTCACGTTTGGATGAAAAGTATACCCAAATTCAACTGCCAGCTACTCATCCCCAGAAGATAAGATATGCATATTATTAGTAGATTTGGATGGAAAACACCCTGGAGTTTCTAAAACTGTTTGAATCATGTCTGTGAGTATAACAGAACTTATTTAGCAGGCGAAACCCCGAGGACAAACCATTCAGATTTCTTTTGAGGTCACACTCTTTTCAATGAAATTTCATTGGGAAACCAGATTTCTAAGCGACTAGCTTGCAGTTTCTACGGCTTCCACTGGATGTCAACGGTCCTGAGAAATTGGTTGAGTTTATTCCTTTGTGTAAAGTAGAAATACGGCCATCTTGAAGTCGAGTCACTCTAGGTGTCCTGTTAGATTGAAGCTCATGACCAGAAGGCATGCTACATTTAGTTTTAATCCTGTATTGAACACAGATCATCCCGTTTCCAATTTTATCGATTATTAACGTTAAAAAATACCTAAAGTTGTATTACAAAAGTAGTTTGAAATTTTTTGGCAAAGTTTACAGGTAACCTTTGAGGAATATTTTGTCGTCACGTTTGAGGAAGTTGGAACCTGTGTTTTCTAGATCAAACGCGCAAATAAATTGACATTTTGGATATATATCGACGGAATTAACGAACAAAAGGACCATTTGTGATGTTTATGGGACATATTGGAGTGCCAACAACAGAAACGCGTCAAAGGTAAGGCATGAATTATATTTTTATTTCTGCGTTTTGTGTCGCCACCTGGGCAGGGTTGAAATATGTGTATCTCTCTTTGTTTACAATGTTGCTATACTCAGATAATAGCATCGTATGCTTTTGCCGAAAAGCCTATTTGAATTCTGACATGTTGGCTGGATTCACAACCAGTGTGAGCTTTAATTTGGTATCTTTCATGTGTGATTTAATGAAAGTTAGATTTTATAGTAATTTTCATAGTAATTCATTTGAATATGGCGCTCTGCATTTTCTCAGGCTTTTGCCAAGTGAGACAGTAGCGTCCCGGCTAAAACTCCGATTTTTAGATATAAATATGAACTTTACCGAACAAAACATACATGTATTGTGTAACATGAAGTCCTATGAGTGTCACTCTGATGAAATCATCAAAGGTTAGTGATACATTTATCTCTATTTCTGCTTTTTGTTACTGGCTCTCTTTGGCTGGAAAAATGGCTGTCTTTTCGTGACTTGGCTCATACCTAACATAATCGTTTGGTGTGCTTTCGTCGTAAAACCTTTTTGAAATCGGACACTTTGGCTGGATTTACAAACAGTGTAGCTTTAAAAAACCTCTTGACACTACAGGGGTGCTGTTTCAACTTGGACATTTATCGTTCCCAAATTAAACTGCCTCGTACTCAATTCTTGCTTGTACAATATGCATATTATTATTACTATTGGATAGAAAACAATATCTAGTTTCTAAAACCGTTTGAATTATGTCTGTGGGTGAACCAGAACTCTTTCTGCATTGAAATCCATGACAGGAACTGCGAAGGTCTGAAAACGAGGCTCTGTTCTCAGATCAGTTAAAGCTCTGTATGTATCTCTATGGGTCGACATGAACTGCACCCGCCTTCCCCTGGATGTCAGTAACCAATGAGAAGTGGAATGGAGTGTCTACGTAGTTCTCCAGAGCGTATAAAAGGCCAAGGAACGAAGTAGCGCTCTCTTTTCGTCGTTCGTCATTGCGCAAAGCAAGACCTCAAGATGGCATTTTGAAACGCTCCAGTTATCGGCCTTAGCTATATCTGTCTGTAATTTAATTCGATATAGGTGTTAGAAACATCATAACGAAGTTATTTTAAACCGAGTTATATCAGTTTATGCGAGGATATTGCTATTTCGGAATTTCCTTAGTATTGCGTTTTGGGGTTTGGGAATGTTGTGGACACATAGCTATTGTTAGCTGCTAATTCCAAAGTTGAAGACGACGTTTTACAACCAAGCAACGATTATTGGACAAAGGACACCTTGCCCAAGATTCTGATGGGAAGCTCGTCCAAAAGTAAGAACTATTTATGATGTTATTCCGTATTTATGTGGAAAAATGTAAACGCATTTGTCCGCCGTTATTTCGGCACTAGTCTGGCTGTAACGCACACTGTATGTCTAGTAACGTTAATTTTAAAAATCTAACTCAGCGGTTGCATTAATAACTAATGCATCTTTAATTTGCTGTCCAACCTGTATTTTTAGTCAATCTAATCGATAAATAATCGTAAACTTAGGTGCCTTTCCAAGATGGCGCCGGCCAGAATGCATGACCTGTTGCCACTGATCACATTGTATAACAACGATTTGTGCTGCTAAATATGCACATTTTCGAACAAAACCTATATGCATTGTGTAATATGATGTTACAGGACTGTCATCTGACGAAGTAATCAAGGTTAGTCCAAAATTATATATCTTTTGCTGTATTGTTACGATCGCTAACCTGTGCTGCTGTAAATTGCTTGTGTTTCTGGCTATTGTGCTAAGCTAAATAATGCTATATTGTGTTTCGCTGTAAAACACTTAAAAAATCGGACATATTGGCTGGATTCACAAGATGTTGGGCTTTCATTTGCTGTACGCTGTGTATTTTTCAGAAATGTTTTAAGATGAGTAATTAGGTAATTATTCTGGCAGCTTCGGCACTATTTCAGATTGCAGCTGCAATGTAGAACTGTGATTTATACCTGAAATATGCACATTTTTCTAAAAAAAACATATGCTATACAATAAATATGTTATCAGACTGTCATCTTATGAAGTTGTTTCTTGGTTAGTGGCTATTTATATCTTTATTTGGTCGAATTAGTGATGGCTACTGATGGAGTAAAAAACTGGTGGAGTAAAAAAAGTGGTGTCTTTTGCTAACGTGGTTAGCTAATAGATTTACATATTGTGTCTTCCCTGTAAAACATTTTAAAATCAGAAATGATGGCTGGATTCACAAGATGTGTATCTTTCATCTGGTGTCTTGGACTTGTGATTTAATGATATTTAGATGCTAGTATTTACTTGTGACGCTATGCTAGGCTATGCTAGTCAGCTTTTTTACTGTGGGGGGTGCTCCCGGATCCGGGTTTGGGAGGAATTAGAGGTTAAAATGGTGTAAAATACTTGTATGTTTGAGGAATTTAAATTATGGGATTTCTGTTGTTTTGAATTTGGCGCCCTGCAGTTTCACTGGCAGTTGACGAGGTGGGACGCTACCATCCCACATACCCTAGAGAAGTTAACAAGGCACACCTGTTAACTGAAATGCATTCCAGGTGACTACCACATGAAGCTGGTTGATAGAACGTCAAGAGTGTGCAAAGCTGTCATCAAGGCAGGGGCTACCTTGAAGAAACTCAAATATAAATATATTTTGATTTGTTTAGCACTTTTTTGGTTACTACATGATTCCATATATGTGTTATTTCATAGTTTTGATGTCTTCACTATTGTTCTACAATGTAGAAAATAGTAAAAATAAAGAAAAACCCTTGAATGAGTAGGTGTGTCCAAACTTCTGACGGGTACTGTATATCTTGAATCGCCCATAAGTAGGTTTTTAGGACATATCGCCCAGCCCTACCCACATGCTCACCCCTCCATCCCTAGTGCCTGCATTACTGTTTGCCACATGGCCTTAAATTGTACCAATTTGTTTTTATCGGTCGCTAACCTTCCTTAAAGAGCAATATGAAAAACAAGGCCAAATCAGGAAGTTCAGCCCGTCGTTAAAATAACATTGGCCTAACAATGGCAGCTGGACCATTGTGCCGCATCCCGCATTCTGAACAGCTCCCGGCAGCGTGGCTAGGCTAACAGTAGCTAGGCTAACAGTAGCTAGGCTAACAGTAGCTAGGCTAACAGTAGCTAGGCTAACAGTAGCTAGCCCACTCCCTAGCAATAGCACTCTGGAGGGTGGAGGTTCAAACTAAAAATGTCCAGAATCGTTCTGAAGTTGCCTGAAGGCACAGATCTAGGGTCAGCTCTTCTCCCGGACCCGAACCATAACTATTAGGTGGTCAAACACTAAACACCTATTTTGAGGAGCTAAAATGGGCCACAATAGGTGAACGGTTACGATTATTTTGTACCACTAGTCAGTGAAGGGCTCTTAGGAGGACGGAGGAGCTCTTAACAGGCCAGTTTAACAGGGAGCGGCTCACTCTCTCCAGACAGATTTATGAGCTCGGGAGATTTTTAAATGGCAAGTGTTTAAGTGTGGTATTTACATAAAGGCCGGAGGCAGGGAGGAGGGAGACTAGTCTTTGTTAATATCTCCCTTGGGTTAATTAGCCAAGCATTGTCATTGGCTGAGAGTGGCACCTTGGAGCTGGTTACGTGTGTGACTGGGCTCCCGAGTGGRGCAGCAGTCTAAGGCACTGCATCTCAGTGCTAGAGGTGTCACTACAGTCCCTTGTTCAAATCCAGGCTGTATCACATCCAGCCATGATTGGGAGTCCAATAAAGCAGTGTAAAATTGGCCCAGTGTCGACCGGGTTTGGCCGGGGAAAGCCATCATTGTAAATAAGAATTTGTTCTTAACTGACTTGCGTAGTTAAAGGRTAAATTAAAAGGTGTGTGTGTAGCCCAGCATGTTGTCCGTTAATTATGGATTAGCAGCACAAAGAGACAATCGTCCTTTCTCTGTGCCACGGCCACTCTGTTGTTGATGATTAAAGTGGCAATGTTTTGTTTATTTTTCCATGAGATAATTGTATTTTTGAAAATGTGGTTATTTGTGATTTGTGCGCCTGGTTGTGTGTAACAGGGTTGGTTATGTTTCCACTTCCCTCTAAAYAAATGTGTATTTGATGTTCAAGCATTCTTATTGGTTAGTTCAACTCTGATGACAATAAGGGGTGTTGTGATTGGCCCCGCTTGCAGATAGGGGGAGATCGCGAACGTCAGGTCTTCCCAGTATGAAAATGTGATGCAAGGGGTAGGTCACGTTCTGAATACTGTTTTCTATTTTCTATTTTACAATGTGTACAAGTTTGCTGTACGTTACTGATTTCATACATGTGTGGGTATATGGTACCTGTTAGGGATTGAAGGGCTTTCTGGGATGTGCTTTGGCATATGATTGCTGTAAATAAGTGTGTTAGCTAGCATACACCGATGTCATGGTCACATAAGCCACGGCTAACACAGTTGTCTTCATGCTACAGATTTTGCCATCGACAGCCATCAACACTGTTAAGCCCGGCACAACTAACGTGCTGTTTCCCATTTAACAACAGGTATTTACACACGTTATATTTTGTATTGTATTTTTGTATTTTGTTGGCCCAGTATGAAAATGTGATGCAAGGGATTTTGCCATCGACAGCCATCAACACTGTTAAGCCCTGCACAACTAACGTGCTGTTTCCCATTTAACAACAGCAGAAATAAATGATGCTCAACTGGGACCACTGGCCGAAGTGATTTATTCACCGAGAGAGATACAGGGCCTATACACTCACAGAACCTACACACGCACAGAACCCTAACACCTCACAGGGCCCTATACCACTCACAGAACCCTACACAGCGCCAGAACCCTACACACTCACAGGGCCCTATACACTCA
>NW_019957678.1:344449-359067 GCF_002910315.2 Salvelinus sp. IW2-2015 | reverse complement strand
CAGAACCCTACACACTCACAGAACCCTACACACTCAACTCACAGGGCCCAGACTACTCTTTAATTCATGCTTTCTCTCTCCATCTCTCCCACTATTGCTTTAATTTCTCTCCCCTTGTTTCTCCGTCTGTCAATTCAATTTCAATTTAAGGGCTTTATTGGCATGGGAAACATATGTTAACATTGCCAAAGCAAGTGAAGTAGATAATTAACAAAACGTTACATCTTTCTCTGTCTCTCCTCTTGTCTATATTCCCTCCCTCCCTCCCTCCCTCCCTCCCCTCCCATTTCTCACCTTTCAGTGAAATTGTACAGGATCTGTGTGAGACGGTGAGACAGTGGTGCCTGCCATAAATCACATTCCACTCCGCAAGGCGGAGCTGGGGAAGTCAATGAGCTAAAATATGCCCCTTGATCAGAGTAGATGAGGGTGGACTGAGGACAGAGAGAACAGGGGGAGGAAGGGGTGGATGAAGTGTGTGAAATATGCCCTGTGAATAATCAACAGCCAAATCAATTTGTTCAACAAGCGAAGGAGGGAGTAGGAGAGGAGAGGTAGGAATGTGTTGGAGGGGTGGTGAGTGACAGAGTCCATTTCTCAACATTCCTGTGTGTGGACTGGAAAACAAGGCAGGGGAAAAGAAACAGCGATAAAGCCAGAGTCTTATTGGAAGGAAGGGAAGGCTTGCCTGCTGTGAGAAGTGGCCTGTTGTGCCCTGTTCAATAAAGCGGACATTTTATGACCTCACCTCTGGGCAGTTTGTTTTTTAATACTCTCACTCCTCTCTCTACAGCTCCATAACAGCTGCCACTCTCCTTCTCTCTGCCGTTTATGTCTATCAGGTCTGCCTGCATTCATGTCTGTTTGTCCGTCTCTCTCTCAAAAAAAAAGCCAACAAAAAACATCATTCAGATTAGCTGCATTTTATTCTTGCTTTCATATCCCACTCGTCTTTTGAATTCATTTCATCATGTCAAGTAAAATAAATCATTCCCCCCTTGATGATCATTCCTTGGGGAATGGAAAGACTGTTGCGAAGAAAGAAGGAAAAAAATAACAAAAAGTTGAAATTACACTCTTAGAAAAAAAAGGTGCTATCTAGAACCTAAAAGGGTTCTTCGGCTGACATCATAGGGGAACCCTCATGGGAACAGAGAACCCCTATGGGGACATAAGGGTTCTCCTATGGGGACAGCCGAAGAACCCTTTCAGGTTCTAGAAAGCACTTTTCTTTTCTAAGAGTATATCTTTGTTCTTTTTTCTAAGAGTGTACCTGTGCGGCCCAAAATAATCAATTAAAAGGTGATGCTAGTTAGCCCAAGCAGTAACGGCTTATGAAGCTAAGTAARATGACCAGGGGAGGGTAAGTGTTATTGTGCTCGGATTGGATATATCAAGGACAATCAGTGGAGAGGTAGGCAATGCCTTGGTGGTGCTTGGCCCAGCCAAGCTCTATAATAGGCTCTCCCTTTTGCTATTACCCTGCAGGCTACGGCACAGGGCCAAGGCAACACAAAATACAAATAAAAAAGGAGGGGGAGGGAAAAAGATAGAGCGAGTGGGAGGGAAAAAGAATAGAAACAGCAAAGAGTCAGGGAGGGTTTACGTGGCAGGAGGAAGACTGTAGACTTTGGGCGCTCTGAGCCACTGACATTTAAAGAGTGTCCGATAGCTTTTGACTGGCCCCCTTGAAAAGTTCAGATGTGGAGAGATATCCGGGGAGGAGACGCTACAGACTGTTGTTTGTTCACTGGCTTTCCTCGCATCTTTTCGATTCGCCCTCTGTTTTCCTTCCCGTGCACCATCACCAACCAGCTAGTCCAGATAGGCCTATTCATTGCATTTTCAGACTGGTCAGTATAATAAACACAATCATCAAACATCCAGTTTATCCTCATGTACAGACACCATACTGCCTACAGTAGTTCCATATGTGACCCGTTTCAGAAAGCTAGGTGTATGTCMCACCTAGAACATGTGAACTTTCATGTGCCTTCTGGAACATGTGAACTTTCATGTGCCTTCTGGAACATGTGAACTTTCATGTGCCATTATAACAAACTTGTAGTCCATCTGTAAATACGAATGAAACTGTTAAATTACTAGCATCGTTGGTTAGCCACGAAAAAAGACAGGAACCATCCTGGTGGCCTGAACATGCCAGAAGTTKGGATTGGTCTGCCATGTGCATGTGTCTGTCTATAACGTGACCTGCTCAGTATGTATGARAGTCCTTTCTACRGRAMCGTTTGTGAAATATATAACGTTAGCCATGGAGAACTACAAAKGTTAACGTTGATGCCCTGAATTTAGCAGGCMCTATCGACAGATCAGTTGGYAAAAGTTGTGATGTTCTACTTTCTACACAAACYAAACGGAGGTAAACGATTCCAGTATGCCATGAAGCGTTCATCCATGTATACAGGTAAGAGTTTCTAATTTTGTCAGAAAGTCATTTTCATTACAAGTTAAAGCGTACTGTTAGTTAGCTAGCAAACGTTAGCTTGCTGGCTTGCTAGCTAGCATTACGTGTATGATCTGTGTAGTAATATGTGACCCGATTCAGAAAAATAGGCGTATGTCGCAAGTCACGACTTCACAGGAGAGCTGTTGAACGTAAAAAATATTTTATTTATCAAAATGTGTTTTTTTTTGGCAGAAATGCCTTCTCGAACATGTGAACTTTCATGTGCCTTAATAACAAACTTGTATGCCATCTGTAAATACGAATAAAAGTATTACATTACGGGCCTTGTTGGTTAAGCCACAGAAACAGTTAGCAACCTTCCCACTAGCCATGATTGGCTGAGATAATGAGTGGGCTGGACATGCCGAGAGAGGTGTTGGAATTGCTCTGACATATTGAAGGCTTCTGTCTATTTTGAGCTCGTCAGTCTGTGTTGGTAATCCTGTCGATGCTGATTTAAAAAAATAMATATATTGTGTAGTGGAGCTGTATAAGTGTCACTCTCCACTTTCTGGAGGATCGAGTTTTGAAATCAGTGGAATTAGAGTATGATAGCTAAAGAGATGGAGAAAACAACAGTCTCCGGATTACATCTTCAAACTAAGGGCAACCGTGGTATGGCATTCCTGACAGGGTATACAGGTAAGATAGTCTAGCGTTAGCTACCGACATWTTCAGATATTACACATTTCTAATTTTGACAGAAAGTGGTTTCATTTCAAGCTAACATTAGCTGGCTGGCTCCCTAGCGTACGTTATTATTCATTTCCCAGAGCTGTTTGCTTTTCTAGTTAGAGCCTAATGTTAGGCATTGTTGGCACTTTGTTCATTGCTGTTTAACAAGCTAACGTTAGCTAGCTGGCTCGTTAGCTAACATTACGCGACATGTGTACAACACCCGTTGAATATGGCCGGTGTCAGTAAACTTCTGCAAAAAAGCGTAATGAAATTGTTGCCAGCAGAGCTGGTTAGGCTGTTTTCATGTTATCCAGAGGTAAACAAATCATCGGCCAGAGCATCAAGTGTGCACTCCAAAAGCGAAACGAGATGCGTGGGGATAAAGCTTAAGAGGGTGTGAACGATGCTGAATGGGTGTAGACAAAGAAGAGCTCTTCACTATATACCAGAACATTCAAAGGCCATTTTCTCAAAAGTGAATTTACAAGTTGATCAACTTTCAAAGCAGAATTACTTTCCCATTGTTCCTGAAATGCAGTGTATGATATACCATTTTGTAGCTCTGAGTCTCTATTTTTATCCAATTTAAAAAACACCATTTCACATTTTGCTACATAAGACCAAATCCAGGTGATGAGTCACATATTATTTGAATCAGAAATCCATTTGCATTGCTAGTTATAGCCTAATGTTAGCTAGCTAACATTGAACCTAGTTGGTTAGCTTTAGCTACTGGCAGATTCATACTACATGTCACGATCGTGTGGAAGAGATTCGGACCAAAACGCAGCATGAGGAAAATAAGCCATCTTCTCTTTATAAATGAACGAAGATGAACATGAAACAAAAACACTATACAAACAAACAAAACAACAAATGATCGTGAAGCTAAATAACGTAGTGCACACACACAGGCTACAAACGTTCTACATAGACAATTCCCCACAACAAACTAAAGCCTATGGCTACCTTAAATATGGCTCCCAATCAGAGACAACAGAAACCAGCTGTCTCTAATTGGGAACCCATTCAGGCAACCATAGACTTTCCTAGACAACTACACACAACATAGACACAGCTAGACAACTATACTAAACATAAAGCCAACTACTCTAAATAAACCCCCTAAACCTTACAATCACCCTGGACACTACAAAACCCACATAAATACCCATGTCACACCCTGACCTAACTAAAATAATAAAGAAAACAAAGAATACTAAGGCCAGGGCGTGACACTACAGCTGTGGCAATGTTTGTATTGGCAGAAGTACGAGTTGGGATAATGGCGGTTCAATATTGAGCTAGCTAATTAGCTAGCTACATGTCTAAACAAAAGACTCCACTTCACCAGATGATTACATGACCCATCAAATTAGCCAGGTGTGTCTGGGGGTGATTACGGCCATCTATTGTATTTCATGAACATGTGTACATGTCTGGACAATAGTGACCCATCCACTTAGCTAGATGTGGCTGGGGGGGGGTTACAGCGAGTAAGCGTCATCTAATAATTATGAAATATTTATCTGTAGACTTCCTGTTTTTGATATTGCTACTATGAAAGTAACCACTTCACTGTACCGTTTACACCTTCTGTATCCTGTGCATGTGACAAATAAACTTTGATTTTATTTGATATAGTGTGTGTTTACCAGAGACGYTAATGTGAAGAACAACATGACCTGCACAAAAGTCAGATTAGGATGTACCGTAGGCCAGTTTTTCCTTATTATAGCCTACTACTTATACCATTTTAGTCTTGAAATCTTTGGTTGTGTACTACAATACTCACTCTGTTTATCACATGGACTCACATGTGAATCCTTAAAGAGATGGGTGGGGCTAAGGCTTAAAAGTGTGTGAACGATGTTGAATGGGGGTAGACAATGGGTGCTTGTCCTATGTTGCTCTGTCTGTATGCTATGTCTTGCTTGTCCTATGTTGCTCTGTCTGTATGCTATGTCTTGCTTGTCCTATGTTGCTCTGCGTGTGCTCACTGCTCAATGATTGTCTATATTGGAATTGTTTTTAATAACCTGCCCAGGGACTGCGGTTGAAAATTAGCCGGCTCGCTAAAACCGGCACTTTTACTTAAACGTTGATTAATGTGCACTGTCCCTGTAAAAATAAAATYAACTCAAACTCAAAGAGGAGCTCTCCAGTAGGTGTACCAACACATTCAAGGGCCATTTTCTCAAAAGTGGTGTTAAAAGTTTATCAACTTTCAAAGCAGAATTACTTTCCCATTGTTCCTCAACTGCAGTTTATGATWTACAGTTTTCTAGCTCTGAGTCTCTACTTTTAGCCAATGTATAAATAAAAAAAACTATTAATAACATTGCTACCTAGGACAAAATCCAGGTGGTGGGTCACATATTGCCTACACCACTCTGTTCAAGGGAAGCTGGAAGGATTGTTTTGACAGTCCATTCAGTTTTTAGTCAATCGTGTGTAAAGCCAATCCATGTGGAAAGGATCTGTCTGACTTTTGGGGAGAGAGAGCAGAGCGGTAAACCCCCCACAGGTGTGTGTGTGTGTGTGTCTTCTGCCTGGCCTGGCCCTAAGGGAGAGGAGAGGAATCGATGTTCTGAGGTTGAGGCGGCCGCTGAGATGTGGATAATTAAAGTTCAAAAACAGCCCAGCGGGTCCTTCCTGTGTGTGTGTGTGTGTGTGTTAAAATCAAATCAAATCAAATCTGATTGGTCCCATACACATATTTAGCAGATGTTATTGCAGGTGTAGACAAATGCTTGCGATCCTAGCTCCAACAATACAGTAAAATCTAACAATACACAACAAAACACACAAATCTAAAAAAAAAGTTGAAATATTAGAGCAAGCAATGTCAGAGTCCGGATTATTAATGTATCTGTATACGTGATGGGATATATAGATAGAATATATAGTATATCTGTAGACTACATAGGATAGAATAGTATATGTACAGCAATAATTAAATAGGATGGCCTTGACTAGAATACAGTATATACATATGAAGTGGGTKAAACAGTATGTAAACATTATTTAAGAGACCAGTGTTGCATGTCTATGTACATAGGGCAGCAGCCTCGACGGTGCAGGGTTGAGTAACCGGGTGGTAGCTGGCTAGTGACAGTAAATAAGTTCAGGGCAGGGTACTGGGTGGAGGCCGGCTAGTGATGACTATTCAACAGTCTGATGGCCTTGAGATTTGAAGCTGTTTTTCAGTCTCTCTGCCCCACACTGCTATCAAGAACCAAAACGTTTTTTTTTGGTTCCAGGTAGAACCCCCTGTGGAAAAGGTTCTACAGTGAACCCAAAAGGGTTCTGCCTGGAACCAAAAGGGTTCTAACTGGAACAAAAAAGTTATTCAATGGGTAGAATGTTCTTCAATGTAGAACCCTTTCCACAGAGGGTTCCACCTGGAACTAAAAAGGGTTCTCCTATGGGGACAGCCGGATAACCCTTTTGGAACCCTTTTATCTAAGACTGCAGCTTTGATGCACCTATACTGACCTCTCCTTCTGGATGACAGTGGGGTTGAACAGGCCGTGGCTTGGGTGGCTGAGGTCCTTGGTGATCTTCTTGGCCTTCCTGTGAAACTAGGTGTTGTAGATGTGTGCCCCCAGTGATGCGTTGGTCAGACCGCACCAGCCTCTGGAGAGACATGCATTTGAGGGCGGTCCTTGGACAGGATTGTGTCAAGGCACAGATCTGGGGAAGGGTACCAACACATTTCTGCAGCATTGAAGGTCCCCAAGAACACAGTGGCCTCCATCATTCTTAAATGGAAGAAGTTTGGAACCGCCAAGACTCCTTCTAGAGCTGGCCGCCAGGCCAAATTCAGTAATCAGGGGAGAAGGGCCCTGGTCAGGGAGGTGACCAAGAACCCGATGGTCAATCTGACAGAGCTCCAGAGTTCCTTACCCTTCCCAAGATCTGTGTCTCGACACAATCCTGTCGAGGAGCTCTACGGACAATTCCTTCGACCTCATGGCTTMATTTTTGTTCTGACATGCACTATCAACTGTGGGACCTTATATAGACAGATGTGTGCCTTTCCAAATCATGTCCAATCAATTGAATTTACCACAGGTGGAGTCCAATTAAGTTCTAGAAACATCCCAAGGATGCCCTGGAGATCAATTTCGAGTCTCATAGCAAAGGGTCTGAATACTTATGTAAATAAGGTATTTCTGTTTTTATTTCTTATAAATTTGCAAAAATATACAAAATGTGGAAAAAGTGAATACTTTCCGAATGCATTGTATATATTTTCCATATAATTGAGGATGAAACCTCCTGCACTGTAATTGGGCCCTTCCATAACTGTCTGGTTAGGAGTGCATGGCACTCCTCGCAACCCGGGGCCCTTAATGATTTTGGTGCATATTCGGTGATGGCTATTTAACAGATCACTTCTCGCCGTGGACCCTTGTTAATTCCAAACAAAGTTCCTTGGGGCGATTCAGCATTTTCAGGGGAGACTTAAAAATATAAACATAAAAGGATGAAAATAAATAAGAGCAGACAATCAGAGCATTTTCCATGAAATGTATAATTATTAGTTGTGCAAACCAAAACTTATTTTCAGTGTATTTCAGTTTTTTCAAATAATGTGGCCTGAATTAACTACTTAGCTTATTATTTGAAAGTATCTTCAAATACTTATTTCAAATACAATTTTTAAATACCTGGGTGAAATGTATGGGAGTGTATTTGAGTATTTTCAAATCCATGCCAATACTTTCCAAGTGGATTTCCAAACACATTCCAGTATTCAAACACTTCTCTTTTCATAATGTATGTGAAAGTACGGTAATTGAGATATTTAAAATAGTATTTGAACCCTGTCTGGTTCAGAGGAGGTGGAGGGGGGAGGAGCTAGGGAACTAGTCGTACTTGCCGGCCGGTAGCTTCACCAATAGAAAAGCATGGGACTGATCGGGTGTCAATTAGTATTTGGTAGCACTGCCTTTAAATTGTGTATCTTGGGTCAAACGTTTCGGGTAGCCTTCCACAAGCTTCCCACAATAAATTAGGTGAATTTCGGCCCATTCCTCTTGACAGAGCTGGTGTAACTGAGTCAGGTTTATAGGCCTCCTTGCTCGCACACGCTTTTTCAGTTCTGCCCACAAATTTTCTATAGGATTGAGGTCAGGGCTTTGTGATGGCCACTCCAATACCTTGACTTTGTTGTCCTTAAGCCATTTTGCCACAACTTTGGAAGTATGCTTGGGGTCATTGTCCATTTGGAAGACCAAGCTTTAACTTCCTGACTGATGTCTTGAGATGTTGCTTCAATATATACACTATTTTTCCTACCTCATGATGCCATCTATTTTGTGACGTGCACCAGTCCCTCCTGCAGCAAAGCACCCCAACAACATGATGCTGCCACCAGCGTGCTTCACAGTTGGGATGGTGTTCTTCGGCTTGCAAGCCTCCCCCTTTTTCCTCCAAACATAACYATGGTCATTATGGCCAAACAGTTATATTTTTGTTTCATCAGACCAGATGCCATTTATCCAAGAAGTACAATCTTTGTCCCCATTTGCAGTTGCAAACCATAGTCTGGCTTTGTTATGGCGGTTTTGTAGCAGTGGCTTCTTCCTTGCTGAGCGGCCTTTCAGGTTATGTTGATATAGGACTCGTTTTACTGTGGCTATAGATACTTTTGTACCTGTTTCCTCCAGCATCTTCACAAGGTCCGTTGCTGTTGTTCTGGGATTGATTTGCACTTTTCACACCAAAGTACGTTCATCTCTAGGAGACAGAATGTGTCTCCTTCCTGAGCGGTATGACGCTGCATGGTCCCATGGTGTTTATACTTGCGTACTATTGTTTGTATAGATGAACGTGGTACCTTCAGGCATTTGGAAATTGCTGCCAAGGATGAACCAGACTTGTGGAGGTCTACATTTCTTTCCTGAGGTCTTGGCTGATTTATTTTGATTTTCCCATGATGTCAAGCAGAAAGGCACTGAGTTTGAAGGTAGGCCTTGAAATACATCCACAGGTACACCTCCAAATGACTCAAATMATGTCAATTAGCCTWTCAGAAGCTTCTAAAGCCATGACATCCTTTTCTGGAATGTTACAAGCTGTTTAAAGGCACAGTCAACTTAGTGTATGTAAACTTCTGACCCACTYYAATTGTGATACAGTGAAATAATCTGTTTGTAAACAATTGTTGGAAAAATTACTTGTGTCATGCACAAAGTAGATGTCCTAACCGACTTGCCAAAACTATAGTTTGTTAACAAGACATTTGTGGAGTGGTTGAAAAACAATTTTTAATGATTCCAACATAAGTGTATGTAAATTTCCGACTTCAACTGCACTGCACTGCATGTACAATCAAACATCTGTGCCTGTGAGCGCGTATGTAAATGTACACGCACGTGTGTGTGTGTGTGTCTGTATGTGTGCGCAAGTGTGTGTATGCATGCATGTGCCTGTGTGTGTCCACTATCCCCTATATCTACTAGACACAGTAGCAGTGACCACATGCCTCAGGCCCTCGCGGGAGCATTAGTGTGTGAAGAGCGTTTGAGACAATAAATATGAGATGACCGGGAGGATGCGAGGCTGTAGCTGCCGATCGATCCCCCCTCGCTGTGCCCTCTGTAGAGCAGATTGGAAGGGAGGGATTACCCATGAGCCAGAGAGAGAGAGAGAGAGAGAGAGAGAGAGAGAGAGAGAGAGAGAGCATGGCAATGCAGAGAGGGGATGGAGAGCTGAGTGAAGACAGCCAAACAATTAAGTGGCGTCCCGGTGGATGCGACCGCCCCTCATTTCCAATTGATGCGACCACCCCAACGCTGTTACTGTCCAAGGACACACTGCTTGGTCACGTCACACACACACACACACACACACACACACACACACACACACACACACACACACACACACACACACACACACACACACACACACACACACACACACACACACACACACACACACCACACACACACACAGCACACACCACACACCACACACACACACACAGTCCTAGCCCCCTTTTACCAACAGGGCCATAAAGTGCAACAAAAGCCCAGGTGTTGCCCATCTTCCCCATTAGCCCCTGGGTACTTATACCTGTGTTTCCTATCTGTCTGTACTAGTTCATTTTGTTCATTCAAACCTACCAGCGTTTTCCCTTGCTCCTGTCTTTGCTATAGTCCCTGTTTTCTAGTTTCCAGGTTTGGACCTTTCCTGCCTGACCTGACCCTGAGCCTGCCTGCTGCTCCGGTGCCTTACASCCTCTCTGGATTATTGACCCCTGCCTGCCTGGACCTGTCGTTTGCCTGCCCCTGTTTAAAGAATAAACGTTTGTTTCTTCAACACTGTCTGCACCTGGGTCATACCTTAAAACGTGATAGTTATGCAACACCCAGTGCCCCTGTGTGGAAAAGTAAATGCCCCCTTACACTCAATAACTGGTTGTGCCATCTTTAGCTGCAATGACTCCAACCAAACGCTTCCTGTAGTTGTTGATCAGTCTCTCACGTCGCTGTGGAGGAATTTTGGCCCACTATTCTGTGCAGAACTGCTTTCAAGCATGAACTGCTTGTTTCAATTCCTGCCACAACATCTCAACTGGGATTAGGTCTGGACATTGACCAGGCAGTTCAAAAACTTCAAATTTGTTGCTTTTTAGCCATTTTCATGTAGACTTGATTGTGTGTTTAGGATCATTGTCTTGCTGCATAACCCAGCTACACTTCAGCTTCAGCTCACAGATGGATGGCCTGACATTCTCCTGTATAATTTTCTGATACAGAACAGAATTCCTGGTTCCTTCTATTAAGGCAAGTCGTCCAGGTCCCGAGGTAGCAAAGCATCCCCAAAACCTCACACTACTACCATCATGCTTGACCGTTGGTATGAGGTTCTTACTGTGGAATGCAGTGTTTTGGTTTTCGCCAGATATAATGTAACCCATGTTGTCCAAAAAAGTTACACTTTTGACTCATCTGTCCACAGAACATTCTTCCAAGAGTCTTGATGATCATCCAGGTGCTTTTTGGCAAACTTGATCCACTTTTTGGACAAACCTCCCAGGCAGACTGCTCTCCAGTSAGCCCTCTGACACAGAAAGGAGTCCACACACAGAAAATGGCACAAGGATATGTTATTAAATGTGTGCCATGTAGCCTAAGCCACAACAAGAGACAGATAAAGAGAGAAAGCRAGACAGAGGCAGAAAGAGGGAGGAGGAGAAGAGAAAAGTAACGCTAGTTTTTGAGCATGTGAAAAAATGGAACTGACTCGTTCAGAGGCCCTGCTGTTCCTTTTCGAGAGCCGTCTCAGATCCAATCTGGCCCAGGATGCAAATAACGCGTCGACCTGAACGCGACAAGGTTCTGCATGCGAGTATGTGTGTGAGTGTGTGTGCAGGCGGGGAAGCTGAGGGATTGGTTGCCACGGAGATTCTGACATTTCGGGCCCCATTCCCTGCTGCCCTCAGTTTAGCCTCAACAAGGCAGAGAAAACGCTCGGAGGAGGGCAGGCTAATTTAGCATCCCCCCTCTCCTTTCCCTGTTTCTCTACTCCCCCCTTTCTCTCTCTACTGCTGTCGCCCTCTCCCACTTTCGTTCTACAGTATTTGCCTCTCCTGTCCTGTCTTCTCCCCTTCCCTTTTCTTTCTCTCTGCATCCTCGCTCACTAATTTTCCCTCTTTTTCTCCCTCGCTCTCTCTCTCTCTCTAGTAGTGTGCTGTGGGTAGGCCAGCCTGCGTGCACCAACAGGCTATAGTGCTATTAATCTAATCTCGTTACAGCCAAACAGGGCCTCTGGTAATTAGCAGGGAATTTTAATGAGCTTATCAGGTCAAAAACAGCTTACTCCTTTAGGATCCTCCTTTAGAAATTAGCCGGAGAGTCTCGCAGACAAACACACACATTACAAAAACACATTATGCATACCGATGATACTATGAGATTCATTAAAAAGCAACATACTCCCGACAAACTTTCCTCTCTTCTTGAGAAAAAGGATTAGGCGGCTTTACATTAGTCGCTTGACAAAAATGCATAATGAATGGAGTAAAGCAACTGTGGTGATATGAAACTAGATGTAATGTGCAAATGAAAGAGTAGCTTGAGGGGGAGACGACCGGCCGTGGTAGACGAAGAGTGGAATCAATAAGTGCGTCATTCACACAAACAAGGTTTTTCCTCGGAGCGTAGTGAGGTAACACTGTTGAAAAAATAAAGTTATAGTTCCCCCAAGGGTAAGAAGACGAAGAACCCTTTGGGTTATAAGAACATTACAACTTCTGTTCATGCCCGGTGTTCGGCGGTAGAGACGGCCGCGCGGTAGAAATATCTCTTGTGAAATATCTGGGCAATTAGTTCTGGGGAAGTTGCTGCGAGATGGAGAGGCGAGCGAGGTACATTGATTATGCATTGCAACAGCTGTACCAACAGGATTATACAAAAAAAATTCAGCGCTCGTCGGCCATCTTTGCATTTGATTTTGTCTTCCTTTTTCTTTTTTCTCTCTTGACCCGATGCTCCCATCTAAATAACAACAAAGCTCTATAAAAGCAGAGGGATAACCGAAGTATGGAAACGGAATTAAACAAATAGCACTGGGTTTGTGCAAGGTATGTGATGGGAGACTAAAGAGGAAAGGGATTGTGGAGAAACAAGGGTGGAGAGGGAGGGGGTGAGCGGTTTAAATCAATTCCCTGTGTTTCATGTGTGTTGTTATGTGTTAATAACATTTAGACTACGTTACCAGGCAGGCTATGCTGGCTAAAGAGGAAAGGGATTGTGGAGAAACAAGGGTGGAGAGGGAGGGGGTGAGCGGTTTAAATCAATTCCCTGTGTTTCATGTGTGTTGTTATGTGTTAATAACATTTAGACTACGTTACCAGGCAGGCTATGCTGGAGGGGGGGGGAGGGGGGGGGCAGGTGGTTGAAGAATGCCTTGCATGGCTAAACAAGGAGTTTTCTAGCTGAACAATATGTTCATTAAAAGTAGTTAAACCTACGCCCCGGTTTGTCATTATACAAGGAACAAACATAACATGGTGTCAGAATGGTAGTCGCTGTGACGAGACAGAGAAAAGAATGGAGTAACTCTGCAAATTTCCGCGACAAATTGAACATTCTACCACAAGTCAAGTGACGTGAGTAGTCGAAGATGCTAGCTTGCAAGAGCGAGGGCAACGAGCCGCAGCAGCGAGAGTGTCAGCAGCGAGAGCGAGGCTGCATTGGAATCTGTTGATGAAGTTGATGAGCAACATACTGAAGTAAGAGAAATTGACACTGTTCCTGTTCCRCATCATGGATAGGATTAGTCCTCCTACTCCTATGCAGTTAACAGGCAATCTAGCTGACAATTGGAAACGTTTCAAGCAGAGATTCAATATCTACCCAGCAGCCAGTGGTGCAGGGGGAGATGATGACAAATTGAAAGCTTCCATTTTTCTGCATGTTATTGGAGAGGATGGATTGGACATTTACAATAGCTTTCAGCAAGATGAGGCAAACTTGACATTGACTGTGCTAATGGCTACATTTGAGGAGTACTTTGTACCAAGCCAGAACGTCACGTTTGAGAGATTCAAGTTTTTCTCTCATGATCAGAAACAAGGAGTCAGTTTTGACCAGTATTTGGCTGAGCTGAACACACTGAGCAAAATGTGTGAATTTGAAAATCTGAAAGACTCACTAGTGAAAGACAGGATAGTCTGTGGCATACTTGATAATGGACTCAAGGAGAGATTGCTGTGTGAGTAAGATTTAATTTTGGATAAAGCAGTGAATATGTGTCGAGCAGCTGAAACCACCAGAGCACAAACTAAAGWGCTGTGCAGGGATGAGACGTCAGTGTATGCAATAAAAAGAGAGGAGCAATACACACAACGCCTTACAAAACAAAGAGAGAAAGAGAGAAATCAAAACACTACATGTGGAAAATGTGGATTTATCCACAAGCCAAAAAATGCCCTGCATATGGCAAATCATGTAACAACTGTGGGAAAAAMAATCATTTCTCAAAATGCTGCAAAGCTGAGGCTACAAAGAAAAAGGTTCACACAGTCAAGGAGGAGATTGAAGAATTCTTTGTTGATTCTGTGGAAATATGCAATGCAGTAAAATCTGAATGGATTGTGCCGTTGACTGTGAACTATAATACCATTCAAACTTGATACTGAAGCACAGGTAAACCTGTTGTCGCTGGATGACTTCAAAACACTGAAGGTGAAGAGCAAAGTACACCCAGTGAAAATTAAGGTTACTGGTTATAGTGGGGAGAACGTACCAGTCAAAGGTAGCTGCATAGTAACCTTACAGCACAAAACAGTTCAGAGCACAGCTGCTGATTGTGGAAAACAGTGTACAGCCTATTCTAGGAATCAATGCATGTGAAAAGCTCAATTTGTTGAAAAGAGTGTATGTAGTGACATCACAGACTGAAAATGACCAAGAATCACTACTGGCTGAGTATGAGGATGTGTTTGAGGGTC
>NW_019957678.1:333361-344424 GCF_002910315.2 Salvelinus sp. IW2-2015 | reverse complement strand
GTGTTATGTTTGTCCTTGTATAATGACAAACGGGGTGTAGGTTTAACTACTTTTAATGAACATATTGTTCAGCTAGACAAACTCCTTGTTAGCCATGCAAGGCATTCTTCAACCACTGCCCCCCCCCCCCCCCCCCTGCATAGCCTGCTGGGTAAATAACATGCATAACATGCAATTTTCAATAACACACATTTCTTTAGAGGAATGATCGGAATTCGGAAGTTGAGAACTTGCGGGCCATTGTCCGACGTACAGTTCAGACGCACCCCATGTCTTGCAAAGACTGATTTCAGGTAAGTGATTACAGCTTGTGCTGCAGGTAGTTTGGCAGTGTGGCTACTTCAGGTAGTTTGAGTAGTCGCGTAACAAACAATTGACTTTTTGCCATTGCCAGTCAAAAAGGTCAACTCCAACTTTGTAGTAGGGTCTGTTGGCGTACTGGATGAGGCATTAGCCAGGCTCTGCTTGCTGCTTTGGCCTGTAGGTCAAACACACTTCACATGAACAGCGGTCTGGCTGATTTCCTGGTTCATTCTTGGTAGTAGATTACTTCTCGTGCTCGTCGTTTGCATTTTCGGTAGTGTCATGGGAATGACAATCTTGTTGCCTTTGAACACTATGCCATCCACAAGGTGAGCTCTTGCTCTGCACATCCAGTAATCCTGTATTCTCTTGGACATTTGTTTTTCTGTGCGGAGCCATCCTATCAGTGTTGTTTCTTTCAACACTATCATTGTTTCGTCACCTGCGTCTCTCTTTTGATCTGCTTCATTCCTCAGAAGACACAGGAACGTGATTCTACGATCATGTCGGCATAGGCCTGAATCTTCGTGTTTTTCTGTGTGTCGAAGCTCTCTTCTTGTCGACTGCTCACGAAAAGAGTGTCGCAGTGAAGAATTAACTTTCCCCGGAATAGATCATTTTCACATCATACTTTTGCAGTCGAGTCAACATTCTCTCTGATTCTCATTGGACAATCATTCTAGTGGCTTAGACATGATTGACACCAATGGTTGTGGTCGGTTTCTACTTTGAAGTCTCGTCCGTAGACGTATTTGGTGAAACCTTTTCCGCAAGCGTATGTGCTCGCCAGTATTCTTTCTCTATTTGTGGCATACCTTGTCTCTGCGCTGTGGAGGCTCTGGACGCATAAGCGACGGGTTGCCATGTGTCGTCATGCGTTGCAGAAGAACTGCTCCCAGGACAATCTGTGACCGTCTGCAGAACCTTGTGCTTTTCTCTGGATCATAGAACCTCGAGCAATGGCTCTTCTGTGATTGTCTTCTTTAGGTTTTGAAGCAGTTTTCCTGTTCATCAGTGACCATTCCCATTCGTTTTTCTGTTCCAGAAGACATCTGAGTGGAGCGGACTGGTTCTCAGTTGAGGTTGAACTTTGCAAGGTAGGTGATCATGCCCATGAAGCGTCTCACATCGTCCTTGTTCTTTGGGCGCTCCATGTTGTTGATGGCTGATGTTTCCTCGGGTCTGGTTTGACTACATCCTCTGAAAGTACATCTCCCACGAAGGTAAGTGTGTTTTCTAACACCAAACTCTATGCATTTGTCCTTGTTTAGTTTAAGGTTGATTTTCTGTGTAGGTCAGGCACTTGTCTCACCTCTGCGTCGCTGTTCTTTCTTTTGTGGACCCCCAGACGATGATGTCATCCATCATGGTCTCCACTCCTGGAATGTGCTCAAGATCATGTGGATGTCTGGTGGTAGACCTCTGGCGCTGAGAGAATCCCATATGGTAGACAAAGAATCTGTACCTGCCTTAGTTGTGTTGAATGTGCATAGCCTAATGAGGCATCAAGCTTACGAACCACTTTGTTGCTCCATCAAACAGCGACATTATCCTTCTCTGGTTGGCAACTTGAAATGCTCTCTCTTGATTGCGTTTGAGGATCTCTCGGCCTAGACATATCCTGAGATCACTATTATTTTTCACCACAAATAACCAGTGTGTTTACCAGTCTGTAGGTTCATCCATTTTTGTGATGACGTCCATCTTTTTCCATGCATCCGAGATCCACCTTTGAGCTTTTTCTTCAGTGCAATTGGAACTTTTCTATGCATGCATGCACAACGTGAAGTAATTTTGTCATCAGTACATATTTTGTGTTCTCCTCGGTAAACATCCAAGACCTCAAACACATCCTCATACTCAGTCCAGTGGTTTCTCCTGGTAAACATCCAAGACTCAAACACATCCTCATACTCAGCCAGTAGTGTTCTCCTGTAAACATCCAAGACCCTCAAACACATTCTCATACCTCAGCCCAGTAGTGATTCTTGGTCATTTTCAGTCTGTGATGTCACTACATCACTCTTTGTCATGTTTTGTCATTTATTTTCATGTCTTGTCCTGTGCTTTCCTCTGCTGGTCTTATTAGGTTCTTTCCCTCTTTCTCTCTCTCTCTCCTCTCCCTCTCTCCCTCTTCCCGCTCTCTCTCTCTATCGTTCCGTTCCTGCTCCCAGCTGTTTCTCATTCTCCTAACGACCTCATTTACTCTTCACAACCTGCTCCCCTATTTGCCTCCTGATTAGAGTCCCTATTTCCCCTCTGTTTCCGTCTGTCTCTGTCGGATCTCTTCGTTGGGATTTTCTGTCCTGCGTCTTGTTCGCCCTGTCGTGTTTTTGCCCTGAATAAAGACTCTCTTTTCTTTAAGTCGCTTTTGGGTCCGGCATAATTCAGCATAACAGAAGAATCCGACCAAAGAATGGACCCAGCGACTACTGGATTCTCGAACACTGCCGCGCAGTTTCCAGGGAGCAATGCTCGGCAGACACGAGCAGGAATTGTTTGCTTGCTCGTCCTGCGTTGAACACCTGGCCGCTCAGGTTCCCGATCTCTCTGGACAGTTTCAGAGTCTTCGTCTCGTGCCACCAGATACTTCCTCTTTCCAAGTCTCCAACCGGTAGGGTTAATAATCCCTTGTTCTCTGGGCAGCCCACCCTGAGTGTCGCTCCTTTCTCACCCAGTGTGATATTGTGTTCCTCTCTCCAGCCCAACACGTACTCAAGAGAGAGGAGCTCGGATCGCTTACGTCATATCATCCTTTACTGGTCGGGCTCGGGAGTGGGGCACAGCATCTGGGAGGCAAGGGCTGAGTGTTCATTCGATTATCGAACTTTAAAGAGGAGATGATACGGGTTTTTTGATCGTTCAGTTTTTGGGAAGGAGGCTTCCAGGGTCCTCTCTCCTATGTCAAGGTGATCGATCCATAACGGATTACTCTATAGAGTTTCGCCTCTTGCTGCCTCAGTGACTGGAACGAGCCGGCGTTGCTCGCTTGTTTCTGGAGGGACTCCACGCTGAGGTTAAGGATGAATTCTCCCCGGAGGTTCCTTCCAGCGTGGACTCTTTGATTGCACTCGCCATCCTACTTAGAACGACGGTAGATCTTCGTCACGAGCTCGCGAGGAGAGCTCGCTGTTAACGGTGTTTTCCCTCTCCGCATCCCAACCATCTCCTCCCCCGTCAGAGACTGAGCCCATGCAGCTGGGAGGTATTCGCATCTCGACTAAGGAGAGGGAACGGAGAATCACCAACCGCCTTTGCCTCTATTGCGTTCTGCTGGACATTTTGTCATGTCATGTCCAGTAAAAGGCCAGAGCTCATCTAAGCGGAGGGCTACTGGTGAGACGCTACTACTCAAGTCTCTCCATCAAGATCCTGTACTACCTGTCGGTCATCTACGCGGTGGACGGTTCGGCTGCTTCCTGCAGTGCTTGATCAGACTCTGGGGCTGAGGGTTGTTTTATGGACGAAGCACTGGGCTCGAAACATAATTCCTCAACAGTTAGAGAAATCCACGCCCATGTTCGCCTTAGATGGTGTCCTCTTCCCAGTATCAGATGTGAGACACTACCTTAACCCTCACAGTATCTGGTAATCCAGTGAGACTATTCATTTTTGATTTTTCGTTCACCTTTTACCCTGTTGTTTTGGGTATCCTGGCTAGTATGTCATAATCCTTCTATTAATTGACTAGTAATTCCTATATCGGAACGTTTCTTGTCATGTGAAGTGTTTAATGTCTGCTATCCTCCTGTTTCTTCTGTCCTCCTACTCAGGAGGAACCTGGTGATTTGACAGGAGTGCCGGAGGAATATCATGATCTCTGCGCACGGTCTTCAGTCGTCCAGAGCCAACTCCTCCTCCTCACCGGTCGTATGATTGTTGTATTGATCTCCTTCGGGGACCACTCCCCTCGGGGTAGACTATACTCCTCTTGTCGGCTCCCGAACGTAAGGCTCCTCGAGATTATCTGTCTGTTTCTCTCGACGCCGGTACCTGTGGGGCCTTCTCTCTCCCCCGGAGCGGGTTTTCTTTGTTAAGAAGAAGACGGTACTCTCGCGCCCTGCGTGGATTATCGAGGGCCTGAAATGACATAACGGTTAAGAATCGTTACACCGCTTCCCCTTATGTCTCAGCCTTCGAGATTTGAGGGAGGCCAGTTCTTTACTAAGTTGGACCTTCGTAACGCTTACCATTCGTACTGCCATCATAGGGGGGGACGGAGCGTGGAAAGACAGCGGTTTTAACACTCCGTTGAGGGCATTGTTGAATACCGGGTTTTCCGTTCGAGTCTCGCAAATGCTCACCTCGTCCTTATCAGGATAGTTAATATGTAACTGAGAGACATGCTGAACTCTTGTGTTTCGTTTACCTTGACGATATCCTTGAATTTTTCACCGTTCTCTCGAGATTTCATGTCAGCACGTTCGACGTGTACTCCAGCGCCTTTTAGAGAATTGTCTCTACGTGACAGGGCTGAGCAAGCTGCGCCTTTCATGTACTCCTCCTCGTCAACATTTCTCGATTCTGTTATTTTCCGCTGAAGGCATGCCCAGATGATCCCGCTAAGGTCCAGGCTGTCAGCGTAATTGGCCCCGTCCCTGAAGTCACGTGTCGTGTTGGAGAGTAGAAGCTCTCCATCTGTGTTGCTCTGTTATCCAAACTGATTCAAAGTCTGATTCATATCCATTCAGTTACCAAGACACTACTGTGTGTGCCCGCTCTGCTGCCAGGAACAAAAATGGAATARCTCTCCACTTGCATCTTTAGATCTTTGCCAGAAGAGTGAAAGAATGTGGGTGCACGAGCCAGCATCAGACCACACACACTCGTTTTGTTACAAGCAAAACGCAGAAAACACACTATACCATCCTAAAATAACAGAGCCCTCCAAGATTTTTTGAAAACAGGAAATTATAGAAAACTCCACGTTAAAAAGTGTGGAATTCTGGGGTTTGTATTTTCTAACAGGCTCTTTATTTGGCTTTGCTAGAGAAGCTTAGAATAACTGGCATTGTGTTCTGAAGTGCATTAAAATGGCTCTTGTTCATGGTTTAGTAAGTGGGTTTAATTTCAAAGCTCATTAGCTGCTTGAACGTCGTTAGCAGCTATTCTGAGTTCCTCTTCACCGATATATAGTTTCAGTACTAGACCTCTCTGTTAGTACTAGACTAACCTCTGAGGCAAAGACTAAAGGGAGTCAGTGCAACAGATCACACACACACACGATGTTTGTGCMAGATTAATCTCCCTGTTGACTGTGTCTGACACCTGTCTCTGGAATTCCATCATACTGTATGTATCCCCCACATGAGCGAGAGAGAGGGAATATGCATCTGCCTTGTCCGCTCCTCAATCCCAAACAGACAGTCAGGCAGTTAGGCATGTGGACATGTCAGGAGGGAGGGGAGGGAGGGGCTACAGCACAAGACACAGGCCTGGACCCTGAAAGTTAATGAAGCAGTCCCTCCCAATTACCTCTTGCAGCATCCATCTGACATGGTGATGGCAGCCAGCAGGATCTCCCCACTGTGCCAACCTGGCCGGGTTCCTGTTCCACTCATCCCCCACGCAAGGATCTCTCCGCTGTGCCAACCTGGCCGGGTTCCTGTTCCACTCATCCCTCACGCAAGGAAAAGCGGATCTGGCCCAGGCGCCGGCATAAATTCACTTTTGTTTCCTAGTAATAAAGAACTTTGCAGTGAGGGGAGAGAGAGAGAGAAATGAGGTAGGAATAGATTTAGTAAGAGAGTGGAAAAACGTATTGAGTAATGATCTGAGTGAAATATTTATAGTGCTGCCTATGTCTGCCATGTGGCCCTGCAGTGTGGATTTATAATATGGAATCTGTGGCTCCGGCTGCTTTCAAACACAGGCTAAATTTAAAAWGGGAGGAGGGGGAAGATGAGATAGGAGGACACAGGAACCAAAGTAAATTCCCTATCCCTTCCTTTCTAGATGGTCAATTAAGTTCTGCTAGAGTATGCCGAACTTCCAGAAGTTATGGGTTTGATCCTTAATATTAAAGGTATCGGATGGCCAATTTTCTTCCATTTACAATTCAAACTCCTCAAACTGTGAAAAGTATCCCGATGAGAAGTAACAGATCTATGGAGCAAAGAGAATGCCTTAACATGCACAGGTACGAGTTGACATCAAGTGACGCTCCAAAACATTCTGAAAAAAATTCTTGCTCCCATCAAAGGAGATCAGCTTCTGGCCATGAAACAGGATTGTGTTATTAAACTCTGAGGTGAAGAGGATACTGCTGCCATTGAAACAGGATCTGTGTTATTAAACTCTGGATGAGAGGATACTGCTCCATGAAACAGGATCTGTGTTATTAAACTCTGAGATAGAGGATACTCTGCCATGAAACAGGATCTGTGTTATTAAACTCTGAGATGAGAGGATACTGCTGCATGAAACAAGGATCTGTGTTATTAAACTCTGAGGTGAGAGGATACTGCTGCCATGAAACAGGATCTGTGTTATTAACTCTGAATGAGAGATACTCTGCCATGAAACAGGATCTTGTTATTAAACTCTGAGTGTAGGATACTGCTGCCAGTGAAACAGGATCTGTGTTATTAAACTCTGAGATGAGAATACTGCTCGCATGAAACAGGATCTGTGTTATTAAACTCTGAGTGAGAGGATACTGCTGCCATGAAACAGGATCTGTGTTATTAAACTCTGAGGTGAGAGGATACTGCGCCATGAAACAGGATCTGTGTTATTAAACTCTGAGTGAGAGGAACTGCTGCCATGAAACAGGATCTGTGTTATTAAACTCTGATGAGAGAGATACTGCTGCCATGAAACAGGATCTGTGTTATTAAACTCTGAGGTAGAGAGATACTGCTGCCATGAAACAGGATCTGTGTTATTAAACTCTGAGGTGAGAGGATACTGCTGCCATGAAACAGGATCTGTGTTATTAAACTCTGAGATGAGAGGATACTGCTGCATGAAACAGGATCTGTGTTATTAAAACTCTGAGATGAGAGGATACTGCTGCCATGAAACAGGATCTGTGTATTAAACTCTGAGATGAGAGGATACTCTGCCATGAAACAGGATCTGTGTTATTAAACTCTGAGATGAGAGGTATACTGCTGCCATGAAACAGGATCTGTGTTATTAAACTCTGAATGAGAGGATACTGCTGCCATGAAACAGATCTGTGTATTAAAACTCTGAGGTGAGAGGATACTGCTGCCATGAAAACAGGATCTGTGTTATTAAACTCTGAGTGAGAGGATACTGCTCCGATGAAACAGGATCTGTGTTATTAAAACTCTGATGAGACGATACTGCTGCCATGAACAGGATCTGTGTTATTAACTCTAGATGAGAGGATACTGCTGCATGAAACAGGATCTGTGTTATTAAACTCTGAGGTGAGAGAGATACTGCTTGCCATGAAACAGGATCTTGTGTTATTAAACTCTGAGTTGAGAGGATACTGCTGCCATGAAACAGGATCTGTGTTATTACTCTAGTGAGCAGGATACTGCTGCCATGAAACAGGATCTGTGTTATTAAACTCTGAGATGAGAGGATACTGCTGCCATAAAACAGGATCTTGTTATTAACTCTGAGATGAGACGTGTACTGCTGGCCGATGAAACAGATCTGTTTATTAAAAACTCTGATATGAAGTTACTGCTGCCATGAAACAATCTGTGTTATTAAACTCTGAATGAAGAGATACATCCTTAAGTACTGCTCTCCCTATAGGAATCTTCGTTTTGTGTGCAGTCTCCAATTTCATTTGATAGCATTTTTGATAGTGACTGTCGATATTAAATTACTGTACGAGCACCCCTTCTCTTTTTTTACCCACCATTGTCTGCAAAATGTGCTGATTAATAATATTTCATATGGAATTACATCCTACCTCTCCCTGAACAAATTATGATATATTTTTCTTACCTCTCCATCTCTCCTATAATCATGGCGTCAGGTCAACTGTGGAAACTGAATTTGATTAGGTTTCCTGCGTTTCTGGTATGTCATGTTTGAGGACTCGAGGAGCGTGTGTGTTTCTTCCCGATGCAGAGTGATAATGAATAGCTTTGATTTCCTTTCCAGCCATGAAACAGGAGTCAATATTATGAATCCCAGCTCCCACAGCGATAAGGCAAATTGACAGAAGCATACAGATTCTGCCTGATGTTTCTCCTCGCTCCTGCCACCACCTGGAAAGTCCTCTGGATCAGCTTGGCGCTTAGACAGAACAAAATGGCAGCACTTTCCTTCAAATTCACACCATTTTGTCATAGGAAATGTGTGTTTTGGATTTATCCATAGCTCCCTTTGCACGGCTCTCTTCCTGTCTTTTCTCTGCTGTCTTTTTGATGGTTGGTTTTGTTATCTTGTCTGAAAATTAAATGAGCTCCAGTTCCCATTTCGGTACAGCCGAGACAGGTCTCATGTGAGGATCTCCATTACTTGACAGTCATGTACTGTACGTAGCCAACCGACAGGCCATCCTGAATCTTTAATGTAGCCCATGTCGAAGAAATAAAAAAGAGGAAGTAGCAGAGTGAAATCGACAATGACATTCTTAGAAGAATGTGAGGCTGTGCGGAGAGAATGTCACAGRCAATCGCTAATGAAGGCCCTTCCGGGAAATAAGTTAGATCAATTATTTAAAGGCTTTCATTTAAAAATGTCCAAAAACTGTGCTGAAATGATTTGCGTTAAAGCAAAAAAGGTCAGGCCAGTGTTGGGAGAGCGTAATTAACCTCATGCCACCTTCCTCCCTCAATTATTTCTGTCGCACAGAACTGRAGCCAGGAGGAGAGAAAGGCTGCTATTTCGGTTGCAGGCTACAGCTACAGAGGGCTGCTGTTTACTTTTGTTAGCTTTTCTTGGATGCTGCTGACGGTAGGCTACATTCCCAGAGTTCTACTCTTCCTGAAAGTTCTCTGAGGGCGAAGGATACGTACATTTGTAAAGGAGACTTGTGCCTTGTGCTTCTGTGGGCCTCAGGAGTGTTAGAGCTTTGATCTCCTAAAACGGTTCCACAACCGTTACGATAGAGGTCCACAGAACTCACAGGGCTGCGAGGGAGCCAAAGCACATCCAAATTGCTTTTCGGTTTTGAGCTGATGCCTTATCCATCTGCTTCAGCTGCAGGAGGGAAAGAATCCCTCTTTTTCCTCACTCCCTCCATTTCTCTGTCTCCTCTCGTTCACATCCCCTGTGGTTGAGGCATACGTTAAGTAAACTGGATTACATCATGTCAAAGGGGAGCATGTTTGTATTGCTGGCCACACATTTCTACTTTTTGACCTCTTTTTGAATATCATGGAAGATTTAGACTGGTAAGTGGGGCATTAGGTGCCGCCCTGCAAATGTTTTCTACCTAGTGCTCTCCAGACTTGGGCGTTTTGGAGCAAGAGTCTTCCCAGGGTAGGAATGCACTCTGTGGCTCCAATTCCAGCAAGGGAGCAGCAAACTAATTGCCAGGCCGTTCCGCTAATTCCTCGTTTCTGGGTTAGAGGGCAGCTGTCGGCTCCCGAGAGGTCCAGGCTAGTCCCGGGTTGCAGTTTTGCCAGGGCCGAGAGGAAATCTGATTAACCCCTGATATCTTTCGCATAGTAATTCTCTGTGGGGATTTTCCTTCTTCTCTTCTGCCAAAATGCTTCAGGTTTGAGAAAACAGGGAGTGGATCTGAAATATAGTTCCCAGACGAGATTTAAGACTGAGTGTAATACTGTATGCTGCATTTCTGTGTTGTGTTTCAATTCCAGTTAAGAGGATGTTGTCTGCGACAGACAGAGGAAAATAGATTACTGTTGCTTTGCTAGTTCGGCTTGAGGTTTCAGATTATTCATCATCAGTTACATTCAGCAGGACTGCTAAGTGTCAGCCTTAATTCCATATCAAAGTGTAAAATACATAAGTAATCAAGCTGTCATGAGTGTGTTGCACCTTTAAAATCCTTTAAGATCCGTTTTTTTGAGTTTCTGTAGTTCTTAATCAGCCGACGTCAACAGACTCAATCAAGTCTGACTTACACACACATCAACCGAGGAGACACACACACACACACACACACACACACACACACACACACACACACAAGCCTTTACCAATCGTACGTTAAAAGTAATTGTGGATCAATGTAAAATAACATTTGGTCCCAGGTTCTTTTGATGAGCACAGATTAAAGACAAACTCGGTCAATTTCACGTCCACTGCTTGGCCAGACCTATTTATAGCTAGAGTGGAGGTTTTAATGAATCGTAAATAACGGACTGACTTGATTGGGTGTAATCTGTCCGATGAGGTGTGAAGTACGAAGCTCTGTTGAGCAGTCTAATAAATACAGGCTCATCTCTCCTTGTGATTTGCTATGCAGTATATAATATATAGAAGAAAACATACAGCACAGAATACGAGACACATTACTGGTAACGCAATAACAAATCATATCAATCACTACGATGGCTCATTCCCACGGCATACGCCCCGTCCAGGAGCTCTTCTTCTCTCTATCTGGAGGGGCACTTCGCAATAAGAAAAAAACGACAAGCTAGTTAATATAAAACTCAATAAATCACATCAGCAAACCTGCATGTAACTGGTATCTAGACCTGCATCCTCGCTATTATAGAGCTCTGGTATGATAGAGGAGAGAAAATGTCATTTAGAATGCACTCATCCCAGAAGGAGAGAGGTCTTATTTGCTCTGAAATTAACTGTGAGCTGTGTGTCAGGGCCGGTGTGTGGTGGCCTCCCTGCAAGGG
>NW_019957678.1:330280-332189 GCF_002910315.2 Salvelinus sp. IW2-2015 | reverse complement strand
GACCTTAACAGGGTGGACCTTAACAGGGTGGACCGTAACAGGGTTGACCTTAACAGGGTGGACTATAACAGGGTTGACCTTAACAGGGTTGACAACTTCATCTTAAATCAGCCTTAAATCCCGTTACTTGTTACCGTTAGAATGGAAGCTTGTTGTTCAATGTCTCTTTTGAGAAAAATATTTAAAAAAGAATAGTTCAACCATATTAAAACGAGAGTTCAGTTCATGTAACAGAGTTGACCTTAAAATGAGGGACAGGTTGCTGTTTTTTTTACCCTAAAATGAATTACTAATAATTCAACAAAAATAACTAGGGCTTTACAATGATGGTGAATACATGGAGAAATGTTGGGGTCAAGTGGATTAAAACTTAGCTAGAAGTCACAGAGGATGCACAGAGGGACAAAATGCTGAATTGGCACTTTAGCAAGTCTTTAGTCATAAAGTTGCTTGAGTGTTGCTTATTCAGGCAATGTTTGCTTTCGTGTGTCTCAGCATGTATGTATCATTCAGAGTGTGTGTGTGGTGCATGTGTGTGTGTGTGTGTATATATACTGTATATCTATTTGTGTGCCTGAGTCTTAGCTTGCATCCGTGCGTGCATGCGTGTATAGATATGTCTGGATGTGTGTGCGTGTGGATGTGAGATGTTAGTTTGCGTCCTTGTGTGAATGTAAGTGGAATCCCCCAGCTTGACGCTCAATGGCCAGCGGCGGTAGCCCAGGACTGCCTGGCTGTGGTCAGCATTAGCTATGGATCACAGCACGTATCTATTGACTGTTCTTTGTAGGTAATCAATTAGCATGCTGGATCCTGATGGGTCTCACTCATTACAGCTCTTTAATAACAGGCCACCCTGCAGTGACTGCTGCTGCTGCCCTGCCAACATGCTGTGTGCATTGCAGAGAGAGGCCTATGGAAGCACTGGTCATATTGGAAACGGTATTTCATCATACACAGCCACATCTACCATGTCACATATCTAGGGACCACTCCCGGTTTTCTTAATCTGTCGAGAGAGAGAGAGATAGAGAGAGAGATAGAGATAGAGAGAGAGAGAGAAGCACTGGTCATATTGGAAACGGTATTTCATCATACACAGCCACATCTACCATGTCACATATCTAGGGACCACTCCCGGTTTTCTTAATCTGTCGAGAGAGAGAGAGATAGAGAGAGAGATAGAGATAGGGGTGGAGAGAGATGCAGGTGGAAAAAAGAGGCACCTAAGTAGGGATTCGACGAATCAGAGAGCAACCACGGATAGGATCAGGTCTGCCTCTTGAGTTGAGAAACCGACACCTGCCAAACTAGCAAAGAAATAGAAAAACATAGAAATGAAAGATAAACTAAGAATGGGCGCCACCGGGCCTGGTCAGCAGCGCCGGTGGTGCCTGACCCCTAAAATAGAGGATAAAAAATCACATCTTTAGACCGAGTGGCCTTAGGGCGTGGAAACAGTGTGGCCAATGCATGACAGCGCACGGGCTGAATATTTGTGGCCTGTTGCCACAGAGAAAAAGGTCAACCAAAGTGAAGAAGCAAACAGCAGCATGTCCCGCTAAAGACACCATATTATATTTTTTATTTATTTTGACCTTTTGTACATTGACACGTGTTTTGCGAATATCGAAGAGATACAACACCTGTAGTTAATGCCCTCATTAATATGCGAAATTTCGAAACGTGCTTTGATTCTTGTCGAAGTTTTATTGGATAGTGGTCATTTTAGATGTTTCCATTTTTATTTATCTATTTCACTTGTTTGTGGCCCTTTTTTTTTTTTTTGGGTTTAAGAGATATGTTAAACATCATGGGTTTCCATGTCAATAAAGCCCCTTGGAAATTGAATTCAGTTGAAAATGTGAGAAGGAGGGGAGGGTTTGGAGGAGAGGAAGAAAGAAGACGA
>NW_019957678.1:325767-330255 GCF_002910315.2 Salvelinus sp. IW2-2015 | reverse complement strand
AGAGAGAGAGAGAGAGAGAGAGAGAGAGAGAGAGAGAGAGAGAGAGAGAGAGAGAGAGAGAGAGAGAGAGAAAGAAAGAAAGAAAGAGAGAGAAAGAGAGAGAGAGAAAGAGAGAGAAAGAGAGAGAAAGGGAGAGACAGAGACAGAGACAGAGACAGAGACAGAGACAGAGACAAATAGAATGAACCCACCCTCTCTCACTCTCTCTTTGGGGTGGGCTTGGCACTCACACACACAATAATAATAATATGGTCACATAATTCTAATTCTATAATTCTAATTCTATAGTTCTAATTCTAATTCTAAATACAGTTTTTTACGGGTTTTATACACATTTTCTGTATAAATAGCCCTTAAAATATATGTTTGTTTCCTTGGGAAGCTGTGAGTGCTATTATACTTGCATTTACAACTTGTCTACGTCCTATTCAACTCGTTTCAGCTGGTATTCGGCTGTGGATTGACTGGATTGCTTGAATGGAATGTGGGCATATTAGCAGCTAATTTGAAAAATGTATGGAATCATTCCTGTAAAACTGTCTGGCTAGCTAGCTAATGAACATACTGTTCAAAAAGAAAATATGAACATTCATAAATGTACACAATATCTTATCACAGTACTGGAAAACCATGGTTGACCAACTCCCTGATCAAATGGCTGCCCTTTTCCCCCATCTTAAGACATTGTCTTCCGTCAGATGAGTCCACCTGCACTGATCTGTCTCGTATCTCGCAAAGGGTAACCTAGGTGACATCGTCTACTGAACCTCATTTCTGCTTCAAAACTATCTGAATMAATCTAAGATAAAATAAACATGTATATAATGTTGTTTTCATGTAGAGGAAATCGTAGTCGCTCCATTTTACACCTCGCTAAAGATTACTGTGATTCAATGAGCAGCATTTCTGAAGTTTGACTATAAAGATAGCATAAATTTGTCCAACATTAATGTTAACTTGCTAAAGTTAGCTGAGCCAGTCACTGAAATCATCTTTGATTGAAACGATGCTTCTAACCAACCAGCTACCTACTTAGTGCTGCACACACAATGCTGAATCTTCCAACAAAAGATAGCTAACAAGCTATTGTAGCTAGCTAGTAGTGCTAATGCTACATTATTAGGATTTTTCATGAAGCAGCTGTTCTTCTGTCAGTTGCTGTGCTCAGCTGACTCAACGATACGATCAGAGAAACATGCTGATCTATGGACCGATTTCTGATAACAGTTCGTTCCTTTTAATTGTGGGTAATTTAAACAGGCTAAGCAAGCTTTTTATGTCAGTGAAGGAAGAGTTATAGCTAACTAGCTAGCAAGCTATGTCAGTAAGCTAGCTACCTACAACAGTTAGCTACACAGCTGATCAAGTCATTGCACTGGCAATCAACGTCTTGCACAGAATTTGTGCAGGCGATAGCTACCGGTTCGTTTTTATTTTGTCAAAATTGCAAACTATTAAATCACTGTCATGACGTTTGTAATAGTTTAGCAAGCTAGTTATTCTGCCTATTTCATGGAGTCATACTTGAGCGCAGTGACATCAAAATAAGGAACTAGGTTTGAATTTTTTGAATGGTGGATGCTCAATATTCAAATTTGAGTTCACCTTCCTACAAGACAGATCGGTTGAGTTGACACCATCTGACGTGAGACAATTATCCTAATTCTATGGGTAAATCCTTGTCCAGCAAATCCAAATCTCACCCACTAAGATGAGCCTGAATTACACGTTTGACTCTCAAATCAGTTTCGCTCTCGCTCATCTCTATATCCAAACACCTCCAAGCTGGCCTCTCCTTCTCTCCAGCTCCTTCTCTCCAGCTCCTTCTCTCCAGACTTGAGCATGTTTGACAAGACCACTCAGTGGGAGACAGGAACCTAAATGTTTCAGGCTCCCTCATGTTCCTCCTTCCTGCTGATCCCTGCTGATATGGAGTCAGTGGAGGAGAAGAGCAGGAGAGCGTGGGCTCCAGGCTCTCCAGTCCAATATAGGAGCAGACGAGAGGGATCTCCACGGCTCTGGTTAAATATTTGATAGGCGGTGAGTGATGGCGCTGTGATGAGAGCGGGGTAGCCTGGGTAAAGTGTCCCTGGCGTACACGACTGGCAGGGGTCAGCGCATTACAAGACTTAGAGGAGTTAGCCAGCCGACTGGGCTGCATTATTCAGCAGTGGGGGCTAGGCCAGTCCACACAACAGGGATCTAGCAGCTAGTAGCTATACATTTATGAAAGGAGTGAAGCGAGACCACATACAGCGAATAGGGAGGGACGGGAGAGTGGCTGGCTTTACATGGTAATGCAAAAGAGAAACCAAGGAGAGAGAAGAGAGAGAACAGGGAGAGAGAGGAGAACAGAGAGAGAGAGAGAACAGGAGAGAGACGAGAACAGAGAGAGAGAACGAGAACGGAGAGAGAACAGAGAGAAGAACAGAAAGAAGGAAAGAGAGAACAGGCGAGAGGAGAGAACAGAGAGAAAGAACAGAGAGAAGGAACAGAGAGAGAGAGAGATAGAGAGCGAGATAGAACAGAGAGAACAGAGAGAMAAAGAGGGAGAGAGAGAGAACATAGAGATAATGTGACAACCTTGGAACCCTGTGAAGAGGGATGCAGCGTGAAGGCCCTCGTGCCGCTGTGCTATTAATAAGTGGTGAAGATAATAATGAAGAAGAAACAAAACAGGCGATTGCTTGAGGGTGAATGTAATGTCTTCGACAAACACACTTACGATTTATGTCTGCGACAATACTTTGTTTGCACTGCGGAGCGTTTCATTTGTCTAATGTTGAAGCCTTGTAGTCTTGTCGGAATCATTGTATTCATTAGTCATCTACTAAGTCAATCTCTGATGTTTCCATAGTAAGCACTGAGTGTTGACAGCGCTCCATGAATGTTCATACAGTAGCCTATATCATAGCAAAAAGGTGCTACATTTGCCACAGAAGTGTAAGATGGAGGACATTTTGACGAGTTTGTGTGTGTGTGTCTGTGCGCGTGCATGTGTGTGTCTGTGCACGTGCATGTGTGTGTCTGTGCACGTGCATGCGTGTTCAATTTAGTGTGATTTTTAAGAGCAGACATGAGTGGAGGAGAGACAGCGCTCTGGGATTTTCTACAGTGTTTGTGCAGTGAAAACTTGGCCCTAATTTAAAGTGCCAATGGAAACAGGGTTTCACTGTCAAACAGCATAGAGCCTTGCATAACCTGACAACAGCCCATTTATACAGTGACAACAATAAAAACACATTCCCTCATACACTAACATATTGAGAAATTAAATCTCTCCACACTCCCCTCCCATGTCTTTCTCTCTCCATCCCGTCCTGCCTCTCTCCATCTGTCACCTACTCTCTCCCTGCCTTTCCCTGTGTGGATGGGGAACAGACAGTAGCACTGCAGGGTCTTGTTCTATGCGGCCATGTAATGRCCTACCCTGCTGTTGTGTGTTCTCTCTGCTACAGCAGCACTGAGGAGGCTTATCTGATTGTAAAATCAGCTGGCTTCTCAGCTGGCCTGGACGGGTGGCCCCCGGGGCTACTGCTGCTGAGCTGCTGCGGGTGGAAGAGCACACTCCATCACACCACTGTCCCAAAGCCACTTTAACCCTAGCTACGCTAGCTAGATAGCTGGCTAACACAATATGGCAATATCTGCTCCAGCGGTTCCCCTTTCACTAGCCAGAGACATGATGGATGCCATAGAGACGGATGTAGGGGGAGAGAAAGGGGCCATAGGGCGCCTTGGACCTTACAACCTGCCCCCCCCCCTCCGGCCCCACAGACACCCTTACACCCCCACCTAGACCAACGCCACTCCACTCCCGAACCCTACAACCCTGCCCCCCACCCCCCCTACGGCCCCACGAAACCCCTTACACAGTCCTAGACCCCCCCTAGACCCACAGAAACACATATCACATAGACCCACCGGCCTCAACGCCCAACACGCTATAACCCTGCCCGACCCCGTAGAGACCCCAAAATCCCTCCTTAACAACCAACTGCCCCCCCCCCTAGACGCCACAGAACCCTTACAACCCTGCCCCCCCCCTAGACCCCCAAAGAACTTACACACCCGTGGCCTCTCCCGCCCCTGAGCCTCATCAGAAACCACGCTTACAACCTATCTGTCCGTGATAGGCGGTGAACTGAGCTCCGCCCCCGCGCCCCCTGTCGTGCGACCCATACAGAACCATTAGCAACACTAGCTCCGCCGCCCCCGGCCCCGCCCTCTGGTCACCAACGACCCTTTACAGAACCCTGCCCCCCCCCTCCCCTCGGGCGGCCACATAGAACCCCTTACAAACCCTGCCACGCCCCCTCGTCCCTCGGCCCCCACAGACACCCTTACAACCTGCCCCTCCCCCCCTCGGCCCCACATAACACACACCTGCGAGTCCCCCTCTCTTCCCATCACCCATTGCACAACCAACATATACTCATACTGGCAACAATCGCCCCGGTTTACGCACCCTCATCACTTCTGCCCCCG
>NW_019957678.1:315474-322376 GCF_002910315.2 Salvelinus sp. IW2-2015 | reverse complement strand
ATCAAATACTTATGTCATGCAATAAAATGCAAATTAATTACTTAAAAATCATACAATGTYATTTTCTGGATTTTTGTTTTAGATTCCTTCTCTCACAGTTGAAGTGTACCTATGATAAAAATTACAGACCTCTACATGCTTTGTAAGTAGGAAAACCTGCAAAATCGGCAGTGTATCAAATACTTGTTCTCCCCACTGTATATGTATAAATAAATAAAAATATAAAAAGGCCATGGAGGCGAAGTGAATACAACACAGCAAGTAAAATAAAAAKTAAAAACACTGGAATGGTTGGTTTGCAGTGGAAGAAAGCGCAAAGTTAATATGTTAATATATGGGGGTGATGGGTCTGTTTGTGGGTTTCATGAGTCAATGCAAGTACAGTGTTTATGTACGGAGATGGAGTTGTGTGTGCATGTGTACAGTATTTGTATGTACACGTGTGTGTGTGTTACACATGTGTGCCTATGTACATTCATATGTGTGTGTGCATGCTTCTGTGAGTGTTTGTGTATGTGTGTTTGTGCATGCTTCTGTGAGTGTGTGCGCCAACTGCCAACAGGCGGAGGGTTTGTGGAGCGTGGGCTGCGCCCGTGGCATGCTGATCCAAACAGGGCTGGACAAACGGCTGCAGACAAACCCAGTATGTGCGGCCGGCTGCCTGTGGGAATGTCAAACATAATGATGTGCTGTGGAGCTGCAGTGAAAGCTCCCTGGCAGGTATTAGTCACACGTGAGCCTGTGCCGTGCAGAGAGGCTTGGGTTACACATACCCTATGAAATCTGTTACATTTCTTGCCTGATTCTGTCTATTTTTTTTCTTAAATTCTGTTTTCTCAGTTTTTTCAGGGTATTGCTCTCAAAATCACACTTTTTAATATAGAAAAACTAAAAGTCCACAACAATGCTTAAACAACATCAGGAGACCACTTTTGAAGTCTGGGAAAAATAGATTACATTTCGATTTGGGGGTGTAGTTACCCTTTATTGCAACTGGGCACCAGCAATGGACAATTGTTTGGTTAGCGATGTTTCTCTAGCGCTCATGCCATTGCAGAGTTTGCAAAACAAATGGCCACTGGATTGATGCAAATAATCATTTCATTCAGCCAGGTAGCCATTTTGGGAGTCTTTCCATCTACCAGAACAAGGTTATCATTAGCGTTATCGCTAACGGCTACACAAAGTGTAGACAAATGCGCGCACTGCGCACCACCCACACCAACACAGGGGCATTCCTGTGCCGTTTCAGAAAATTCCAGGAAAATATGAATTGTTGATACATTTTGTTAATGTTTTATGATTAACTTGGGCAAATTAACACATTTTCAAATAAGTTCAATACATTTATTTGATTTCCTATTAAGATACCCCCCAAAAAATGTATATTGAATTATTTAATGTCTGGATTCCGTGATTCCGTCCCCGTTGGGGAAAACACGTACTTTGACCTGTTACATTGATAAAAGTTACCTGGTAGAAAAACGATATGAACCACTTCCCTGTTTGACCGCTAGGTTTTATTGGCTTTATGACAAGTCCACTGTGGGGCTCTATAGCCTTCTTAGACTCAACAACTCTGAAGCTATTATCAGAAGAAGAAGAAAAAGAATCACTAAAGCAAAGATCCACCCAAGAATAAATATTAGATACTGTTAAACAGTGGCATGAAGAAAAGCACCAGGAATGGATGGCTTTCCCATAGAATTCTATTCAACATTTTGGGACAAAGTATCGTCCCTATTTACACAAATGGTAACACARATGTCACTCAATTCAGTACTTCCTAGATCAATACAAACAGTTATTTCAGCTTTATTAAAACCAGGAAAAGTCCCCTGAGAGTCCCCTGCTGATTAGAGACCCATAAGTTTGTTACGCCTTCTTCAACACACTGTCTGTGTGAGTGGACCATTTCAGATTGTCAGTGATGTGTAGGCCGAGGAAATTGAATCTTTCACCTTCTCCACTGCGGTCCCGTCGATGTGGATAGGGAGGTGCTCCCCCCTGAAGTCCATGATCAGCTCCTTTGTTTTGTTGACGTTGAGTGAGAGGTTATTTTCCTGGCACCACACTAAGAACACCTTGTCACAACAAAACTGATTGGCTCAAACGCATTAAGGAAATAAATTCCACAAATTAACTTTTAAAAAGGCACATCTGTTAATTGAAATGCATTCCAGGTGACTTCCTCATGAAGCTGGTTGAGAGAATGTCTAAAGCTGTCATCAAGCAAAGGCTGGCTACTTTGAAAATCTAAAATATGAAATATATTTAGATTTGTTTAACACTTTTTTGTTTACTACATGATTCCATTTGTGTTATTTTATAGTTTTGATGTCTTCACTATTATTCTAATGTAAAAATAAAGAAAACCCTGAAATGAGTAGGTGTGTCCAAACTTTTGACTGGTACTGTACGTATAGGGCCGTATAAACACTCACAGGGTAGCGCACACACACATAGGCTAACAGAACACATAGGCTAACAGAACACATAGGCTAATAGAACACATAGGCTAACAGAACACATAGGCTAATAGAACACATAGGCTAACAGAACACATAGGCTAACAGAACACATAGGCTAACAGAACATAGCCTAAACAGAATCACCATGAGGCTAACAGAACACATAGCCTAACAGAACACATAGGCTAACAGAACACACATAGCGGCAAAGAACACCATAGCCTAAACAGAACACATAGCCTAACAGAACACATAGGCTAACAGAACACATAGCCTAACAGAACACATAGGCTAACAGAACACATAGGCTAAGCGGGCACAAGCACACACACACACACACACACACACACACACACACACACTCTGCCAGGGCTAGTGTGTCTTCCCTGAGTGTTGACACAGCACAGTCATGGTTCCTCTCAATTCCATTATAAAGAAACAGAAATGATCACGACAAGTCACTTCTCTTCAGTAAAAAATGTTGCCAGCGTACATTATTCATTGCTCTCCCCGGGATCGTCTAATTTCTAGAACTCAATAAATGTGTTAAACACAAAGAACCCCGGAGCCGTTGCAATCCTCGCGAATCCTTTGAAAATTCCCTCAAATTCATCAATTCCAGAGTGTGCTAATCTCATTGAGATTTGAATGAATGAGGAGGCCTCATCATAACTCATCAAATTAGGTAATTGACTTCTTCTCTAGGATTAGGGGGAAGAAATAATGTGTAAACCCCACAGAGTGCCGAGTGGAAGCCTGGTGACTCTAAAGATGACCTACTGTCCTATCATAGCTGGACAGACAGATTCAAGGCCTATGCCAGTGGTAACCAATATTGTTGTCCTGGAGAGCAACAGGGTGTGCAGCCTTTTTGTTCCAGCACTAACAAACAAGTTAGCTAATTATCTCATGGTGGAGAGGATCGTGATGAGTTGAATCCGGTGTGTTAGCGCTGGGCTGAAGAAAATACGGGGAAAAAACATCCATAACCCACTACAGTAGCTCTCCAGGGCCAGGGTTGGTCACCATTAGTGGACAACATTACCACCTCCAGATACAGCACAGGGCGTGTAAAGCCTAAGCCTGTTGACACGAAATGGAGAAAAAGGTAAATGGAAACTAAAGGATGATCAGTCATCTACAAAACAAGAAATGAGGAGATTAATAGTGAGAGAGGGGAATAAAAAAAGACATTACTGTGAGCAGGAAACAGGGGGAGAAACAGAGAGAGAGAGAGAGAGAGAGCAGAGATGCAGAACAAAACACAAGAGCAGAGAAAGAGAGTGAGACATGGCGTAAGGGAAACGCCGAGCTGAGAGAGCAATGACGTGGAGGGACAACTGACCGACCTGAGAGAGACATGACGTGGAGGGAGCAACTGACCGAGCTGAGAGAGACATGACGTGGAGGGAGCAACTGACCGAGGCTGAGCGAGACGTGGAGGGAGCAACTGACTGAGCTGAGCAAGACGTGGAGGGAGCAACTGACCGAGCTGAGCGAGACGTGGAGGAGCAACTGACTGAGCTGAGCGAGACGTGGAGGGAGCAACTGATTGAGCTGAGCGAGACATGACGTGGAGGGAGCAACTGACTGAGCTGAGCGAGACATGACGTGGAGGGAGCAACTGACTGAGCTGAGAGAGACGTGGAGGAGGCAACTGACCGAGCTGAGAGAGACGTGGAGGGAGCAACTGAACCGAGCTGAGCAAGACGTGGAGGGAGCAACTGACTGAGCTGAGCGAGACGTGGAGGGAGCAACTGACTGAGCTGAGCGAGACGTGGAGGGAGCAACTGACCTGAGCTGAGCGAGACATGACGTGGGGGAGCAACTGACTGAGCTGAGAGAGACGTGGAGGGAGCAACTGACCGAGCTGAGAGAGACGCTGGAGGGAGCAACTGACCGAGCTGAGCAAGACGTGGAGGGACAACTGACTGAGCTGAGCGAGACATGACGTGGAGGGAGCAACTGACTGAGCTGAGCGAGACGTGGAGGGAGCAACTGACTGAGCTGAGCGAGACGTGGAGGGACAACTGACTGAGCTGAGCGTGACGTGGAGGGAGCAACTGACTGAGCTGAGCGAGACGTGGAGGGAGCAACTGACCGAGCAAGACGTGCGAGGGAGCAACTGCCACGAGCTGAGCGAGACCCATGACGTGGAGGGAGCGACTGACCGAGGAGACGTGGAGGGAGCAACTGACCGAGTGAGCGAGACATGACGTGGAGGGAGCAACTGACTGAAGCTGAGTGAGACATTACTTGGAGGGGAAACTGACTGAGCTGAGCAAGCGAGCGAGACAATAGAAATTAACCAAGGCAGCGGGCATATCCAGAGCGGAAATTCTATTCATATATAACTATATTTCTATATTTCCCACTGTCTTTCTTAAACATGGGAGAGGAGGATGAAGTCATTATGTGCTGTGAAGCATGCTGAGTGATAGGGAGGGAGGAAGAGAACAAGGGAAAGGAGGTTGCGGCTCTCTCTCTCTCTCAATAGTAGAGGGGTGGCAGGCTGTGATTTCCTGATAGATATATCCCGATGACGAGGGGGACTTTGGGGCCACTGCTGGGGAAGAGGTGTGTTGTGTCTGGAAAGGGAGCCCTGTCATCTGTAGGGATGAGGAGCTTTTGTGTTCTGGTGTGCCTGTGGAGGATGATGGATTATCCAAGGGCAAGGGAGCAGTGTGTGTGGTGTGTGTGTTGCTTGTTGCTGTGGACAGGAGGCATGTCACAGGGTCAGCTCTTAACTGCTCCATCTCAGAGTGGTGGTGTCCAGAGCCGTCAGAGCCTGGCCAGGAGCCGCCCGCGGAGAGGAAGACTGAGTGGCCTGACCGACCGGCGAATCGATCACCAACAAAACCCAACCGCCTCAGCCTGCCTGGCCGGCTAGAAGAAGACAGAAAGCCAGACAGAGAGAGAGCCAGAGAAAGAGAGAAATAGGGGTTGGAGGAGAGAGAGCCAGAGAAAGAGAGAAATAGGGGTTGGAGGAGAGAGAGAGAGCGAGAGAGAGAGAGAGAGAGAGAGAGAGAGAGAGAGAGAGAGAGAGAGAGAGAGAGAGAGAGAGAGAGGAGAGAGAGAGGAGAGAGAGAGGAGAGAGAGAGAGAGTGGTGTGTGTCTTATTGTTGCTGGCCACATTCCACAGCGGAAGATAAAGGAGGGCAAATTAACTAGATCACAGGGAGGGTGACAAATGGGGGACGAGGGACCAACACCACAGGGAGGGTGTCAGTGACGAATGGGGGACGAGGGACCAACACCTCGCCGATACGGGGAGAAAATTGTCATAACAACAGCCGAGTGAAAACACACACACAGCCTAGCCTACAAGGTGGTAAGAAACTTGACCAGGAAGGAGCAGCAAGACACACTAGCGCTACCATTGCTCCAACGTTACCATGTTAGCACCTATTCTCATGATTAGACTATAGGTTAATGACAAGTGGGTGTTAAGAAAGAAATCGGTTTCCCCGTATTCAACGTGTTAGTGTGAACCATGATGTGATGGATGGAACCGTAAAAGGCAAGGCCTGTATTATTTACAAAGCGTCTCAGCGTAGGATTGCTGATCTAGGATCAGTTCTGCCTTCTGGATCATACTGAACAAGATTACATAGACAGGGAGGACCTGATCCTATATCAGCACTCCTACTCTGAGACACTGTGTGAATACAGATTGTGATGGAAGGGTAAAAGACCCGATGCAGCTGCTCAAGAGGGATCCAAGGCTCCATTAGTTTTGCTAGCTTATCAGTAACAAGAAGTGTTGGGGCTGCTATTTCTGACATCGGAGTGGCTGATAGGTCGAGAGAGAGAGAGAGAGTCTGTGAAAAGCTTCCCACACCTGCACAGAATGACCTGTTAGAGGAGCTATGGTGGGGTTTCCGCCTGTGATTAGCTCTTTGACCTCATCACACGATCATCTCATCAAAACTGGACCAAATATGTGCCACTTCAAAAGAATTGTCAAGGCCAGAGGTGGAACTTAGAAAAAGTTGAATGTCTTAAACTAGATAGTCTATAAAGTTTACAGAGTTGTCCAACAAAAGAGATAGAATCCATCGATCATTCCTCATTGACTTGAATGGGGATGCCTGTTCTAGTAAATCTATTTATATGTCTCCAACGTTCTCTCTCTCTCTCTCTCTCTCTCTCTCTCTCTCTCTCTCTCTCTCTCTCTCTCTCTCTCCGCACTTCTCTCACTCGTCGTCGTCTCTCTCCTCTCTCTCTCTCTCTCTCTCTCTCTCTCTCTCTCTCTCTCTCTCTCTCTCTCTCTCTCTCTCTCTCTCACTCTCCCTCTCACTCACTCTCACTCTCCCTCTCACTCACTCTCACTCTCTCTTTCTCTACTAAGTGAAAGACACTCTAAATGACTATGTTCTCTTCCAGCGAGCGGAGGAGGATTTGCTGGATGACGGCCTACGTCGCTCCCTC
>NW_019957678.1:310552-313614 GCF_002910315.2 Salvelinus sp. IW2-2015 | reverse complement strand
GAGGGAGGAGATGGGAGAGGGGGAGGAGGGAGATGAGAGAGGAGGGTGGAGATGGGAGAGATGAGGGAAGAGGGTGAGATGAGAGAGGAGGGTGGAGATGGGAGAGATGAGAGATGAGGGAGGAGGAGGAGATGAGGGAGGAGGTTGGACATGGGAGAGGGAATGCTACTGCTGGAATGAGGGGTTAGGCCCAGCCAGTAGTAGTGAATTATGGTTTGGGAGTGTACCAGTCAACCACAGACTGGAGTCTTTTGTGCCTTTTTTGTGTTCTGTAGAATCTGTTCAATGCATATGATTGATGTAGCTTCTCTCTTGTGGATTGTTTCCTTTTCTTGGGGAATGGTTGAATTATGCCTGCGTGTGACCAAACAAGACAGAGGTGGGAAATACACATCAGATATTGAATAGATTTMAATGAATCAAAAATAAAACTGTGATGCAGCCCACAAAGGGAATGAATTGAACAGATGACAGTGAAGTTGAAACGTGAGAGTAACAGACGTAATGATTGAGGAATGCATGAATAATGAGTCATACATTTCTAATTCAGACGTTTGAGTATTGAGATTGTGACTGGGATTCCTGAAGAAAGGACTGTACCACTACATCAAACTACTTAGAACTAGGCTAGTTATTGTGCACAGTGTACAGTACAGTACATCGACATCCGCATTCTAACACAGGGGGTAACCAACACTGACCCTGAAGGAAGGGCTAAGGGCTACATTTAACCCATCAGGTGCTCTTCACAACAGTGACTGACCCGGACCGGGGTTGGTGATTAGCGTTCTTCTAATACAGTAGAAGCAATCTTCTGTGTTGATCTATTGGCCCATGTCAAAAGTAGTGCACCCTATTCCCTATTGGCCCAGGTCAGAAGTAGTGCACCCTATTCCCTATTGGCCCAGGTCAAAAGTAGTGCACTAAAAAGGGAATAGGGTGCCTTTTTGGGTCAGTCACTGTCGTGAAACAGAGGTCTTTTTGGAGGCCATGTGTTATTAATGTCTTGTCAGTGTGTGCCCAGCTAGCACATAACGTTCTGAGAACCATATGCTTCTTAGAGCTTGGTGAGAGCGTGGTTGTCCTATGGTTATTTTCCATACAACCTTCCCACAACTTTCTGGGAATGGTGCAGGATAGTTTTTTGAGGGGCTTTGGAACATTCTCAGCACATTTTTAAGGAACTTGGTAAAAAAAGTGTTATTTTCTTGTTATTTAATTACTTTAAGAGAACGTTCAGAAACAACATTCTTCTGTGGGAATTTCAGTACGTCAGTATAACGTTTCCTACAGGTTTCCTCATGGTTCTATTTAAAGTTCTGTTCTCAAATTGTTACAAGAAAATGAAGAAATATTTCCATTAAAAAACCCAACAAAACGTTTGTAATGTTCAGAGAACGTTCCAAGAATGTTAAAAAAAAAAAAATACATTCTGTTCTCAGAACGTTAAAGGGATAATTCACCCCAAGAAATAAAAATGATGAAACTCCTTTCAATATGGTGAAAGCCTATGTTCTATCAGTGGGTAAAATAAAACATTCCCCCATAATGTAACTTCTAAGTGGTCCACCTGTGAAATCAGGAAATGGTGGGCAGAGACCAACTGCAAGTTGAACTTGGTGAGATATCCCTATATTGATAGCGTAATTTGTTTAGGTGGTTTCACATGCTGATATTGACTTTGGTATTATTAACGCCGAGGCTAGTGGGTTCCCGCTGGGACCACCCATACATCAAATGTACGCATGACTAAGTCGTTTTGGATAAAAGCATCTGATAAATGGCTCATTTAGAAAACAGAAGATTATTGCTTTGAATCTCACTGATGCCGTGTCACAATAAAAACATGTTTTGCCATGATTAATGCCTAAGGAAAGGAATTTCCATGTGTCCTATCTGTGTTTGAAGCTCATAAAATGTGCCTGGAAAACTTTGAAGGCACCAGAGTAAAATGTTCTCAGAACCTTCCTGCAACCTAAAAATAAACGTTCCCAGAACAGGTGAAATTTTCATTTCTGTTCTCAGAACGTTTATTTTTTTTAAAGGTCAGTTTTACCCGATCAGGAAACGTATGGCTTCYTTCCCACAACCAATGTGAAACCAAAAACATACATTTCTACAACTTCCAAGGAACCAAATGTGCTAGCTGGATGTACTCTGCCTCAGCGCTGGCTTCCTGTTAGAGGTCAGACCCTATCAGCCAGCCAGCAGCCTGGGCAGGGAGCAGGAACAGCCGAGCCAGGTAAAAGGGGGCTGCAATAATGAACGCCAGACCAGACCAAGGCAGCAGCCAGCTCAGACAGGGCAGTATCAGGCAGAGATAAACTATTCCTGCTGGGGCTCGCTGGGCCTGAGATACAGCGGCTCAAAACAGTTTAAGGATTGATTTGACAGCTAATTGACAGAGGAGATATGCATAAGGCTTTGGAGCTAATAAGACAGGCTTTCTGTTCTCCTCCCATCTCTCTCCGCTTTCTGTTCTCCCCCCATCTCTTTCTCTGCTTTCTGTTCTCCCCCCATCTCTTTCTCTGCTTTCTGTTTTCCCCTCTCTCTCTCCTTTCTGTTCTTCCCTCTTCTCTCTCCTTTCAGTATTCTCCCTCGCGTCTCCTTTCTGTCCCCTCTCTCTTACTTTCCTGGTTCTCCCCATTCTCTCTCCACTTTCCTGTTCCTCTCTCTCTCTCCTTTCCTTTCTGTTCTCTCACCTCCTCCGCGACCCCCTCTCTAAGCGTTCTGTTCTCCGCACCCTCCTCCTCTCCTCGTTCTCTCTTTCCTGTTCTCCCTAGACTCCTCTTCCTGTTTCTCCCGCACTACTCTTCCTTTCTGTTCTCTCCTCGTCTCTACCCTTTCTGTTCTCACCACTCTCTCGTCCTTTCTGTTCTACTGTCTCGTCTCTCCTTTCTTGTTCTCTTCCCCTCTCTCATTTCTGTTTCTCCCCACTCTCTTTCTGTTCTTCCCCCTCTCTCCATTCTGGTTCTCCCCCCTCTCCTTTCTGTTCTCTCCTCTCTTTTCTTTCGTTTCTCCCCTCTCCTCCTTCCTTTTCTGTTCTCCCCCTTCTCTCCTTC
>NW_019957678.1:300237-309474 GCF_002910315.2 Salvelinus sp. IW2-2015 | reverse complement strand
CTCGCGAGTGACGGGGAGGCTTTGTTGGTTGGAGGCCTGCTCTGCAGTGAGGGGAGCTGTGGTTGGACTGCTCTGCAGTGAGGGGAGCTGTGGTTGGACTGCTCTGCAGTGAGGGGAGCTGTGGTTGGACCGCTCCACCTCTGGAGATGATCAGGGCCCTCCTCTGCACCCTGTCTAGTTGGGCCTTCTGCTTTTTACTGTATCCAACTAACAGCACTCCACCGTATTCCAGACAAGGCCTGACCAGTGTAGGGTATACTGTGACCAGATCTTCAGGCCTTTTCTAGCAAGAACAGTCAGAAAGTGCAGGTGTTTTGAGGCCTTCCTCACTGACTGCTCCACATATGTGTGTCACCGATGAGGTTAGAGTCTAGATGAAAACGAAGATACTTAGTTGTTGTTACCACTGGTACTTCCTGTCCTCCTAGGATTAATGGTGCAGGTTGTGGATGGTCTCTAGAAAAACATATCTGAATTTCCACAGACTTTTTCCCATTTAGGAGCATGTTGGATGTGGCCCACTCTTCCAGCTGCTTTGCCTCCAAGCCCGTCGAAGTGTTCTCTTTGATGCTGGTTAATGGTCTGGCTCGGGACAGCCCTACATCGTCTGCATACCCAGTGTCCAGAGTGTCACCGAAGACAAATTTTCGGGTGGACATGTGAAGGAGAAACAGAGATGGGGAAACCAAGCCCCCTTGTGGCACATCAGAGGTGACCTCTGACCAAGGGCTAAAAGTGCCATTAGCCATCACCATCTGTCTTCTCTCCCTGGTATAGCTGTAGAGCCAGGCTAATAACCATCGACCTCTGTCTTCTCCCCCTGGTATAGCTGTAGAGCCAGGCTAGTAACATCACCCTCTGTCTTCTCTCCCTGGTATAGCTGTAGAGCCAGGCTAGTAACATCACCCTCGGTCCTCTCTCCCTGGTATAGCTGTAGAGCCAGGCTAGTAACCATCACCCTCGGTCTTCTCTCCCTGGTATAGCTGTAGAGCCAGGCTAGTAACCATCACCCTATGTCTTTTCTCCCTGGTATAGCTGTAGAGCCAGGCTAGTAACCATCACCCTCGGTCTTCTCTCCCTGGTATAGCTGTAGATCCAGGCTAGTAACCATCACCCCCTGTCTTCTCCCCCTGGTATAGCTGTGGAGCCAGACTAGTAACCATCACCCTCGGTCTTCTTCTGGTGGTGTTGAGGTGGAGCCAGGCTAGTAACTTCGAACACAGTTCAATGTCAGACAGATGTTGCAAGAGCTTTGTGTGATCTACTCCTTCAAAGACTTTGGACATATCAACAAGTAACACCCTCACCATTGTTGCTTTTTTGGAGTCCGTAGCCGTCAGCCAGGAGTGTGTGGCTTTCACAAGGGCGGTAGCCCAAGGACCATGCCTCAGGACTACCTGGCCTGATGACTCCTTGCTGTCCCCAGTTCACCTGGCCGTGCTGCTGCTCCAGTTTCAACTGTTCTGCCTGCGGCTATGGAACCTTGACCTGTTCACCGGATGTGCTACCTGTCCCAGACCTGCTGTTTTCAACTCTCTAGAGACAGCAGGAGCGGTAGAGATACTCTTAATGATCGGCTATGATAAGCCAACTGACATTTACTCCTGAGGTGCTGACCTGTTGCACCCTCGACAACCACTGTGATTATTATTTGACCCTGCTGGTCATCTATGAACATTTGAACATCTTGGCCATGTTCCGTTATAATCTTCACCTTGGACAGCCAGAAGAGGACTGGCCACCCCTCATAGCCTGGTTCCTCTCTAGGTTTCTTCCTAGGTTCTGGCCTTTCTAGGGAGTTTTTCCTAGCCACCGTGCTTCTACATCTGCATTGCATGCTGTTTGGGGTTTTATGCTGGGTTTCTGTACAGCACTTTGAGATATCAGCTGATGTACGAAGGGCTTTATAAATACATTTGATTGATTGATTGATAGTTGTGCTGGACTTTGGTAGGTCGGCATACTGATTAGTGCACTCAGATAAAACTGTTGACATGAGGTTGTTTTTGATTAAGTTCTCCTGTAATTTTCCAAGGGATGAAGTTAGAGAGATGGGCCTCCAGTCACTCGTTGTACATGGGTTTGACACTTTAGGTATGGGGACACACATTGTCAGTCTTCCAGGCAGCAGGAACAGTCCCCTGCCAGTAGGTGGTGTTGACTATGTGTGTGATGACAGCAGGAACAGTCCCCTGCCAGTAGGTGGTGTTGACTATGTGTGTGATGACAGCAGGAACAGTCCCCTGCCAGTAGGTGGTGTTGACTATGTGTGTGATGACAGCAGGAACAGTCCCCTGCCAGTAGGTGGTGTTGACTATGTGTGTGATAACAGGGGCTAGATCTCATGCTCTTTTAGTAGCCAGGCTGGAATGCCATCAGGCCCACCCGCTTTACGTGGGTTCAGTCTGGTCAGAGCTTGATCTGGCCAATGCTGCACATCTCAACCTGCCTTGTAGGCATGGGCAGGGGTAAGATGGGAAGAGGTGTGGTGCTTGTCCACGCGTCAGCAAAAAAAATACATTAAAAACATCAGCCACATCGTTGTCTTCACCTGTATTCTCCCTCCTGATGATTTCTTTCGTCACCAGTCCTTTTTTAATGAATTCCCATAATTCCTTAGGGTTTTTCTTCTTTAGGTCCTGGATTTCAGTTTTGTAGTAGTTTGTCTTTGCTTCTTTGATAAACGTTTGCACTTGTGTTTCTGTATTTTCACCATTTCATTGTTTTACCCCATCTGTTGAAAATCTTCTGTCTTTTCTTGATGGCGGCCTTTATTCCTTCAGTCATCCAGGGCTTGTCCAGTGTTGCTGTGTTCTTATTGGCGTGCATACATCAAGTGCAGTTTGAATGCAGGAGTTGAACGTCTTCACCTTTGCATCTATGCTCTCCACCTCATCTATGGCAGACCAGTCAGTGCTGGCCATACATCGTGCCAAGGCCTCCTTTCTGTTCTGGGTTACCAGATGTCCTTTTCTCCCGCTGCACCTTGCTTCTCCCTCCTGATGTTGTGTTTGGGGAGAACAGCAGACATTTGTGATGACTGGATATGAGAGGAACAAGTACAGTGGGGGTGTTGCAGTGATTCTTCATCTTGACCCATTTGGGGAGAGGACATCCTGATCACATCAACAGTGTTGATGAGACAATCCACAGTGTTCTGCTGAAGTGTTTTCTCATGTGTCCATGGTGGATGGTAGAGTACTCCCACTACCAGAGTTGAGACTGAGCTGGGGACTTGTTTAGGACGAAGCTGAAGCCAAATACATTCAAATTCCTCAATCCTTTGGTCTCCGGGGGATTTCTGGACGAATTTGCGACATCCCATAATTCAGTTAGAGCTCATTGCGTTAAACATTATAAAATTAATGTGAGCGATTGTGTTTTTTATGTATTTTTAGGTCTGTTACCTTATATTGTCAGTATTTTCCTCTGTCTGCCCTTATCAGATGTAGTCCCTCTCACCCGGGCTTCTTGCGCGCATTATCCCGAAGCACTGAAGTTTGTCTTGTGCCAGTGGGGGTGCATGTTTTTTGTAAATCCGTAGAAAATGTGATGAGTATTCCACAATGTTTCTACACTCCATTGTTGTCAAAGCCATGCTTAATCCGTTAAAAGAGCAGGGAAAATATGCGGTGCGCCACAAACAAACAACACTAACAAACATTTCAAACATTGTAATACGTTACTCTCGAAGCAGCTGCCTGGAAGTGCCACAAGTACTGGATACCGCTATATCTCAGTAATTTCACCTCTGTTTCCCCAGTCAAAATGCTCCATGAGCGGATATTATTCTGTTGTCCTCCTCTCTCTCCTCTCTGTTCTCCCCTCTCTCTCCTTTCTGTTCTTCCATCTCTCTCTCCTTTCTGTTCTCCCATCTCTCTCTCCTTTCTGTTCTCCCATCTCTCTCTCCTTTCTGTTCTCCCCCATCTCTCTCTCCTTTCTGTTCTCCCCCATCTCTCTCTCCTCTCTTCCCATGTCTCTCCTTGCTTTTCTACTCCTATCTCTCTCTTTTTATTCTCCCCCAACACTAAAATGACAACAAGATGATGTAACTGAATTAAAGATACAAGAGATTCAAATTGGATATTGATTAAGAAACTAAAGCCCTGTGTCCCGGCCCTGTTTAAGCCCCGTGTTCCGGCCCTGTTTAAGCCCACTGTTCCGGCCCTGTTTAAACCCTGTGTTCCGGCCCTGTTTAAACCCTGTGTTCAGGCCCTGTTTAAACCCTGTGTTCAGGCCCTGTTTCAGCCCTGTGTTCAGGCCCTGTTTAAGCCCTGTGTTCAGGCCCTGTTTAAGCCCTGTGTTCAGGCCCTGTTTAAACCTCTGTGTCCGGCCTGTTTAAACGCCGTGTGTTCAAGGCCCTGTTTAAGCCCTGTGTCAGGCTGTTTAAAACCTGTGTTCAGGCCCTGTTTTAAAGCCCTGTGTTAGGGCCTGTTTAAACCTGTCGTTAGAGCCCTGTTTCAGCCTGTGGTTCAGGCCTGTTTTAAACCCTGTGTTTAGGCCTGTTTAGCCCTGTGTTCAGGCTGTTTCAGCTGTGTTAGCTGTTTAAGCTGTGTTCAGGCCTGTTTACCCCTGTGTTCAGCCTGTATTAGCCTGTGTTCCCTGTTTATGTTTTAGGCCCTGTTTAAGCGTGTTCAGGCCTGTTTTAAGCCCCATGTGATGTCAGGCCCTGTTTAACGCTCGTGAGTCGGTCTTGCGTTTAAGCCCTGTTTCGGCCCTGTTTCGCTCGCGTGTGTTAGGCCCTGTTTAACGCCTGGTGTTCAGGCCTGTGTTTACGCCTGTGTTCAGGCCCTGTTTAAGCTCTGTGTTCAGCCTTGTTTAAGCTTTGTGTTAGGCCCTGTTTAAGCCGTGTGTTTTCAAGGCCTGTTTACGCCCTGTGTTCAGGCCCTGTTTAGGCTCTGTGTTCAGGCCTGTTTAAGCTCTGTGTTCAGGCCTGTTTAAGCTCTGTGTTCAGGAGCTGCTCTCTGAGTCAAGGGGGGACGACCCACACTGGATATTACCGTCTCGGTTTGGATTAAGGGCGCAGATGTGTTCGGCCTGTTAAGCCTTGTGTTAGGTTGTCTTTCATCGCTCTTAGTGATAGTATAAGCGCCGCTGTATATGATTTGCTTTGATTGTTATGCAGGGCCTATTGTTTTATTATTGCTTGGTGTTTCAGGACCGTGTTTTGAAAGTCCCATGTCTGTGGGTTGCCCTGAAAAGATTGATTTGGATCCACATGTTTTAGCCTGTGTTCGGCGTTTTTAAGTCTGTGTTCAGCTAGTTTTAAGCTCTGTGTTTAGATTGCTCTGCTGTATTGAAGCGTTGTAGGTTTCGGTTCTCTGTTTTAGTCCCCTGTTCGTCGTGTCATTAAGCCCATGCTGTCGGCACTTGTGTTAAGCTCTGGTGTTTTAAGTGATTGATTCACAATGCCACTCTTCTTTCACATTCTACTGACACCGATGGATGAATGGCGTTTTGGGGCTTGTCTGAGCCGAGCTGTCTGTCTGTTTTTCATCGTCTGGCTGTGATTGGGACCGGCTTGACAGTGCCTGCCTATCGGATGCCAATCTGGAGACGCCGTGTGTCACGTAGGATAGGGCTGAACCGGAAGGACGTTGGTTCTCCTCTAGTCTAAAGACAATACATTGATGGAAAAAGGAAAAGTGAAAATGGCTTTCAATATCGAGCGTTTAGTTAGATGAAAGAGGGGGAGAACACGACTCAGGGTCAACCATGATGGATTATGGGACATTCAGGGGATGTATGGACACTAGCGAGTACTAGCGAGCACACACACACACACACACACACACACACACTTGCATTAACATGTTAATAGTGAGCTCAAACTCAGGGCTCTCCAGGACATCTACAGCACCCAGTGTCTGGTGCTGAGTGATTTGTGCTTTTTGAGGTTGTTCGGTTTGATTATTAAAACATAATCACGGTTTTCGATTTTATTTATTTTTATAAACGCACTATGCATTATGTGGGTTGAATGCTGTAATAACACAGAATAAAACAATTATTACAATTACAAATATTATATGATAGTAGTGACTGCCCCTTACTGCTCATCACTTATTAACCATTATTTATTCACTTACTTTAATAAAATAAAAATGAAATTATGAATGTATTATTTAATTCCAAGTCATCATCTCATCTCTATAGAGTTGCTGTCTATGCTGTCTGAAAAAAATCATTTTTTTTTAGTTCTTCAAAGTAAATAAGGCTTTTATGGCTGCTGAATAAAAACTATCAATCACTTAGATCATGTATTTTTAAGCTCACGAAGCAACTGCTTTCTATCGCTCTCGATCAAGCGGTCTCTCTTCTCTCATCTCCGTGTCTGCTCCGCTGGGACCAGACAAGTTTAAACGGGGGCGCAATGGATTATGGTCATTGTAGTTAATTACCATGTGTTCTGCGCTAAAATATGTAAATATTGGCCTGTTGGGAAACTACAACTCCCTACTACATRGCACAGTTCAGGCTTGATCTGATTGATCTCCACAGAAACTGCACATTGAGCTCACAGGAAAAAAAAGGGAATAAAAGGAATTCAAATAGTTGAACCGACGTCGGTGCGCCAGGCACCTATTACCATACCCCGTTCAAAGGCACTTCAATATTTTGTCTTGCCCATTTAACCTCAATGGCACACATACACAATCCAATTGTCTTAAAGCTTACAAATCCTTCATTAACCTGTCTCCTCCGCTTTATCTACAATGATTGAAGAGTATTTAACAGGTGACATCCATAAAGGCTCATGTCATGGAAAGACCTGGTGTTGTTTTGTACACTGAGTGTATATTATTCTTATTATATATTTATTTACAGGGTTTTTCTTTATTTTGACTATGTTGTACATTGTAGAATAATAGTGAAGATATCAAAACTATGAAATAACACATGGAATCATGTAGTAAGCAAAAAAGTGTTAAACAAATCAAAATATATTTTATATTTGAGATTCTTCAAAGTTGCCACCCTTTTCCTTGATGACAGCTTAGCACACCCTTGGCATTCTCTCAACCAGCTTCATGAGGTAGTTACCTGGAATGCATTTCAATTATCAAGTGTGCCTTGTTAAAAGTTAATTTGTGGAATTTCTTTCCTTCTTAATGTGTTTGAGCCAATCAGTTGTGTTGTGACAAGGTAGGGGTGGTATACAGAAGATAGCCCTACTTGGTAAAATACCAAGTCCATATTATGGCAAGAACAGCTCAAATAAGCAAAGAGAAATTACAGGTTATCATTACTTTAAGACATGGTCAGTCAATCCGGAACATTTCAAGAACTTTTTAAGTTTCTTCAAGTACAGTCGCAAAAACCATCAAGTGCTATGATGAAACTGGCTCTCATGATGACCGCCACAGGAAATGAAGACCCAGAATTACCTCTGCTGCAGAGGATAAGTTCATTAGAGTTACCAGACTCAGAAATTGCAGCCTGAATAAATGCTTCAGAGTTCAAGTAACAGACACATCTCAACATCAACTGTTCAGAGGAGACTGTGTGAATCAGGCCTCATGGTTGAATTTCTTCAAATAAACCACTACTAAAGGACACCAATAAGAAGAAGAGACTTTCTTGGGCCAAGAAACACAAGCAATTGGCATTAGACCGGTGGAAATCTGTCCTTTGGTCTTGAGATTTTTGGTTCCAACCATCGTGTCTTTGTGAGACGCAGAGTAGGTGAACGGATGATCTCTGCATGTGTGGTTCCCACCGTGAAGCATGGAGGAGGAGGTGTGGGGGTGCTTTGCTGGTGACACTGTTATTTATCTGTTATCTATTTGTCTGTTATTTATTTAGAATTCAAGGCACACTTAACCAGCATGGCTACCACAGCATTCTGCAGCAATGGGCCATCTCATCTGGTTTGCGCTTAATGGGACTATCATTTGTTTTTCAACAGTACATGGACCTAACACACCTCCAGGCTGTGTAAGGGCTATTTGATGATGAAGTGCTACATCAGATGATCTGGACTCCACAATCACCCGACCTCAACCGAATTGAGATGGTCTGGACCACAGAGTGAAGGAAAAGCAGCCAACAAGTGCTCAGCATATGTGGAAACTCCTTCAAGACTGTTAGAAAAGCATTCCAGGTGAAGCTGGTTGAGAGAATGCCAATGGTGTGCAAAGCTGTCATCAAGGCAAAGGTTAGCTACTTTGAAGAATCTGAAATAAAAAAAGATATAGATTTTATTAACACTTTTTTTGGTTACTACATGATTCCATATGTGTTATTTCATAGTTTTTATGTGTTCATTATTATTCTACAATGTAGAAAATAGTAAAAGTAAAGAAAAACCCTTGAATGAGTAGGTATGTCCAAACTTTTTGACTGGTAGTGTATATTCCGGTCCTTGACATTGCTCGTTTTGATATTTGTTATTTTGTATTGTTCTAGATCATGTGTGTATTGTTTTTTATTGCTAGCTATTACTGCACTGTTGGAGCTAGAAACCTGCCATAACATCGTCAAATTTGTATACGCGACCTATGAACTTTGATTTGATTTGAGCTCTCTCCCATCAGGCCCTTAAATCCTGGAAACGGAAGAGCGGGAAAATTCCTGGAAGATGCTCGGAGCAGCTGTGTGAGGCCTGTGGGTCAACTTGAAGCTCACATCAACTACGCCAAAAGAATAGCCTACAAAATCAACGCAAACTGCCCTTCCATCATATAGGCTACAAACATGAACAGTATTCACTCTGGCCATCACTCAAATACATGCATACTGTTATAAGGATAATTTAGTTACTAATGGCATCCCGCAGTACCCCGGTCGCCCTTCAACTTGAGATTCTCAATGAGAGGGGGCAGCACAGCTAGACTGCAACGTCACTTCCTGCAGTAGCTTAAACTGAGCATGTTATGTCTCTATGAAATGCCATCTTAACCGACTTCCTTGGCTTCAAATTCCCTATTGAGTCTTCACATAGGCATGAATGGTGTCACGTGATCGATGGCTTTGTCCATTCATATACAGTCATTGGCTAGCACTCAGATACATACAATAGGGTCCTTTAGCACAACACCAACATCATCAAGAGGTCCGGGACTACTCCATCTAAACCACTGTACCATCTAAACTACTGTACCATCTAAACCACTGTACCATCTAAACCACTGTTCCATCTAAACTACTGTTCCATCTAAACTACCGTTCCATCTAAACTACTGTACCATCTAAACTACTGTACCATCTAAACTACTGTACCATCTAAACTACTGT